>NC_046172.1:22875601-23047771 GCF_011064425.1 Rattus rattus
CTGTCATCCCTTCCTCTTCTTTCTATTTCTTTTGGTTTTCCTCTTTTGCTTGTTGCTTTTGGCAATACAAGCTGCTGTGGAAGGCTGTGTTTAGAAGTAAAGCGTAATGCACTGAAGCATTTAAATAAGGACTGTGGAAGGGCTCCCTTCCATTTGTTCACAAGCTTAATGCCAAGTCTTCCCTGACTTCTAATCAATAAATATCACTGTGTTCCAAGCAACTGAAAATTTGTCTGCCATTTAAAGGCTAATAAGACTTTATTTGTGGGTTGCAGGAGTTGGTTTTGACAGAGAAGCAAGTATACGCTGTTCTCTTGTTCATTCACAATCTGTGCTACAGCGGAGACGAAAATTGAGGAGAAGGAAAACAATCTCGGGGATCCCCAGAAGAGTTCAGCAAGAAATAGGTGTGGTACAAAAATGTTCATTTTCTTTTTCTGTCTAGTGGGGGTTATAAGGAGATGAAATAGAGGCCTACTTTCAACTATAATATTCCTTACAAATATTGAATGTTTTAATTTTTAGTAGTTTTAAAATGCTGTATATTTATTTGTATTCAGAAAACCATTTGACATTGTATTTTTTTAACTCTGTTCTTAAACATAAAGGCTTAACCTTATAGATTGAGGCATTCAAGCCTTGCTGGTAAAATATAATATTTTGCCAATTGAAACATTTCATTAAGATAGGAAATATGGATAAAGAATCAATGCAAGGTTTTTAAAAACTGTAATTTCATTTGAAGAGAAATTGTACTTTTATGTGATTATTTTTAAAATAAATTTTAAACATATTCAAATATGGAATCTTAAAAAATTAAAATCTTTGGGAACATTTAAAGATTTTTCTGTTCCATGTGTTTATAATATTTCTACCAATTTCAAAATATTATGGTAGTAGCTCATATAAACAAGACTTCAATTTTTATAATGAAATCCACGAATTGCAATGTTATGTTTGTATTACAAAATCACAAATGAAAAATAGTGGCCAGTACTTTAGGTTTTGTATTTCAGGGTTTGTTTTGTTTTGTTTTTGATTTTTTAAAATCAATTTCCTTTTATGGAAGCAATCATTTATTAGGGTAAATTAATGTGAAGAGGCATGGTTCATAAAAAACGAAAAGCATATCTTATCTCAATGAGTATTCATGATTCCTGTGTGTGTACATATACATAATACATTGCATACGAGTAGAATGAAACAGAGACAAACTCAGGCACATAAAACATTTTAATTTTCTCCTAATTTTGTATAATGATTTTTTCTGCAGGAGAATGTTCTAACATGGTAGCACAAAGATTTATAAACAACCTTCAAAATGTCTATTAGTCTGTTGAGATGAATATCTTACCATGTTTTCAATGTGCCCTAGATTCTGATGAATCACCAGTGGCCAGGGAAAGGAATGTGATTGTGCACACAAACCCAGACCCCTCCAACACTGTCAATAGGAGGTCCGGAACCAGGGACTCTGAATGCCAAACAGAAGATATTCTGATTGCTGCCCCATCCAGAAGGAGAATCAGAGCTCAAAGGGGTCAAAGCATCGCAGCTTCCCTTTCTCATTCTGCTGGCAACATCTCTGCTCTGGCAGACAAAGGCGATACCATGTTTACTCCTGTCGTGAGCAGTCGTACAAGATCTCGGAGCCTTCCTCGGGAGGGAAATAGAGGTGGAGATGGTGAACCCAAAGTCGGTGCTAAACCCTCAGCATTTGAGGAAGGGGAGCATTTCGTAGGTGACCGTGAAAGAGCCCCGAATGAGTGTGGTGAAGCGCCAAGCAGCTCAAGTACACAGGACCACCAGCCTACTTTGGGCCTAGCCTGCTCGCAACATCTTCACAGCCCTCAGCAAAAGTTAAGTGAGAGAGGGAGATCACGTTTGTCCCGAATGGCGGCTGACTCTGGAAGCTGTGACATCTCCTCCAACTCAGACACCTTTGGAAGCCCCATCCACTGCATTTCCACAGCTAGTGTCCTCCTTAGCAGCCACATGGACCAGAAAGATGACCACCAGTCGTCCAGTGGTAATTGGAGTGGGAGCAGCTCTACATGCCCCTCACAGACCTCAGAGACCATCCCTCCTGCAGCTTCTCCTCCCCTCACCCGCTCTTCTCACTGTGACTCAGAACTGTCACTGAACACTGCTCCTAATGCTAATGAAGATGCCAGTGTCTTTGTGACAGAACAATACAATGACCACTTGGATAAAGTAAGAGGCCACCGAACAAACTCCTTTACCTCCACTGTTGCAGATCTGCTGGATGACCCCAACAACAGCAATACAAGTGACAGTGAGTGGAATTATCTGCACCACCATCATGATGCATCCTGCCGCCAAGATTTTAGTCCTGAGCATCCAAAGGCAGATAGCTTGGGATGCCCAAGCTTCACAAGCATGGGCACCTATGACAGCTTTCTGGAAAAGTCTCCTTCAGACAAAGCAGATACTAGCTCTCATTTCTCAGTGGACACAGAAGGATACTATACCTCGATGCACTTTGACTGTGGTCTCAAAGGTAATAAGACCTATGTCTGTCACTATGCAGGCCTGGGCCCAGAGAATGGTCAGGGTGTCGGGGTTCCTCCTGCTCTTCCAGACTGTGCCTGGCAAGAATATTTAGACCACAGAAGGCAGGGGCGACCAAGCATCTCTTTCAGGAAACCAAAGGCAAAGCCAACTCCACCTAAACGTAGCTCATCACTGAGAAAATCTGATGGAAATGCAGACATCTCTGAGAAGAAAGAACCAAAGATAAGCAGTGGTCAGCACCTGCCTCACAGTTCCAGGGAAATGAAGCTGCCTCTTGATTTCTCCAACACGCCTTCTCGGGTGGAGAATGCCAATCTGCCTGCAAAGCTGGACTCTCCTTGGATAAGCCAGAGTGAACATGCTATTAAGGAACCTCAGTTGGACACTACAGACATTTCACCATTCAAAGATGAAGGTGCTGAATCAACTCACTATGCAGACCTCTGGCTTCTAAACGACTTGAAAACAAATGATCCCTACAGATCCTTATCTAATTCTAGCACTGCTACGGGTACCACAGTGATTGAATGCATCAAATCTCCAGAGAGTTCTGAATCCCAAACATCCCAGTCAGAATCAAGGGCGACCACCCCATCTCTTCCTTCGGTTGACAATGAATACAAACTGGCTTCACCAGAGAAGCTGGCTGGCTTAGCATCTCCATCAAGTGGCTACTCAAGCCAGTCGGAAACGCCAACCTCCTCTTTCCCTACAGCTTTCTTTTCAGGTCCACTGTCTCCTGGAGGTAGCAAAAGAAAGCCTAAAGTCCCAGAAAGGAAATCCTCACTACAGCAGCCATCTTTAAAAGATGGAGCCCTATCACTGAGTAAAGATTTTGAACTTCCAATTATACCTCCTTCTCATCTTGACCTAAGTGCTCTTCATGTTTTGAATAAACCATTCCACCACCGTCACCCACTGCATGTTTTTACTCATAAGCAAAACACAGTCGGAGATATGCTGAGGTCAAATCCCCCGCCGTCTCTTGCAATTACACCAACAGTTCTGAAGTCTGTCAACCTGAGGTCCATCAGTAAGTCTGAAGAAGTTAAACAAAAGGAGGGCAATAATACAGATCTCCCGTACTTAGAAGAGAATGCTGTCACCGTGGCTTCTGTGGCTTCCTTATCTCCAAGTAAGGCAAGGCCACACACAGCAAAGAAATCAATATCACGCCAGTACTCTGCTGAAGATACCCTCATGCCCTTTTTAGATTCCTCTGTAGGTGAGATGGGACCAGAGAAACGTTTGGAAAAGAACCCTACTTTTGATGGAAAGAGTCACGGCAATCCAGAAACTGTAGCCTCAGCTAGCAGCAATCTTCCAGATTCAAATGTGATGAAAGACCAAATACAGATGGAAAGTGAGCTTATCCCAGAAAGCATACCAAGTAAGAACTGTGGCTTTTCAACAGGATTTCAGAGGGTGTCTGCTTCCCGCCCCAGTGATTTGGGTAATAAAATGATACAGTATGGAGCTAGTCCAGATGGAGCCATACAACAAGGACAGAAGGTACCCTCTGGAGTTGGGGAAGAAGGTGGGAAACCGGAATCTGTGGACGGAATCACACTCCAAGCCAACTCATCAACTAGAGTAACAGACATAAGCAGTCAATATAAGCATCAGCGTGTTGTGAGCCGCCACCATGACAAAGTGCCTGTGACTATCCGCCATGAGTCAGAGCCGTCAACTGTAAATTCATTCCCTGAAAAATGTTCTGAGCAGGAAAATATTGCTTCAGGTATTTCACCCAAAAGTGCCTCTGACAACAGCAGAGCAGAGGAGACCCAAGGACGTATGGACGAGACTTCATTGAAAGGTCAGTTAATGATACCTAGTTTAGGGTGGAAATGTGTCTTGTGGTGTAGGGTGTTTACTGTAGTCCCTGGAGTTCTCTGGAGACCTGGGTGTTGGTTTCCCTCTGCCATTTCTTTTCACCTATTGAAGCAATTGAGAAACAAAGCTATTGTTATTTAGGAACTATTTGACAGCTATCTCTTTCATTTCAAAAATCATGGTAAGGTACCTCCTGTTTTTTGTTATCCTTGAGTTAGGAATGCAGGGGAGTGAGATGTTTTCCTGCCCCTTAAAGATACTTCTCTTCTTGTTTTTAGAATCCTCACCAAGTGATGACCCCATCGCCTCACCACTCAGTGAGGACTCTCAAGCTGAAGCTGAGGGTGTGTTTGTGTCTCCAAACAAACCTCGAACCACTGAGGATCTATTTGCAGTCATTCACAGGTGAGAGAGTGTGGCCATGTCTCCAGAAACAGGCACAGAAAAAGGCTTTGCTTTCGAAGTGACTCTCACTGAATACGAATATGGGGAAGTATTTGAACCTGTAATACTTTCAACAACAACAAAAAGCAAGAAGTGAAGATTTATCTTTCTGAATCAAATTCATAGACTACGTATACATGTTTGAAAATATGAATCTAGAGAGCTAGAAAGACAATTCAATTAATAGAGTTTTGTAAGAACCATTGAAGGGAAGATACTGGATGATTTCCTGAAGAAAGACATTCTGGAAGAAATTTACATGTGAAAACAAGTTATATTTAAATTACTTGGAGTTAAAGCCCAAACTCAAGTGTAATCTCTGTTGTACATATTGTATGTTGTATTTATCTTTGCAGTACTAGGGATCAACCCCAAGACCTCTCACATACTATGCAAGCATACTACCACTGATTTATACCCATAACCTCTGACTTTTAAGTAATCTCTTGAGTCTACAAAATATTGTCAAAGATGTAATCTCACACTAGCTGACACAAACATATGTTGATTTGCTAAAACAATCAGAGCTTATCTCAGCTTTTCTTTTTAAAAGTTAAATTTCTTTCATAGCGCTCACTTTTATCTCTCAATTGAAAGGTCAGATCTGATGAATAGGGGATGTTCTCTGGGTTACTTTCCTGGAACATGGCTGTGCCTTTGCTGCCCGTGCACATAGCCCTTTGTACCTTTATAACCTGTTACCATCGACCTATATTTGCAACAATTTATTACAGCTGCTGACCAAGAAAGCAGAGCCAAAACCTATCCTTGAAAACAAACTCATAGCCACTGGACTAAATGATGCTACGTGTGCTCTCTCCACAAACATAAGCTCCTTCTTACCCATTGCCTTGGGGACCTAGATTGAATTCCCAAAGGAAAGAACCCAAGGATTATCTTTCCTTTTTTCATAGACTTACCCTTTTGGAAGCAGATTCTTTACAAGCTGTTTATAATCTCTCCTCTCACCCTTTGGGCTTCTGCTCTATAAAGAGTTTCTGTTTTCTGCTGATACTGTATTTTTTCCTTAAAGAAAGAACACTGCTCTTTAGCAACTGCATTCTCCTAAGGATTCTGCTAGTAGCAGAATCTGTGTGTACCTTAGCAGGCAAGCTTCCTTACAAGCAGGGCAAGAATCACTAGTATATTCTTCACCCCAGCTGTCTAAACTCCAATTATATTCCTCTAATCCTCACACTTTATCTCCAAACTCAGTCCAGATTATTAATTTGCCATGTAAGTTAATGAACCCTCAAAAAAACCATCTGGTATATCTGGAGTAGTGGGCAGAATATCAGTTGTAGAATCAAAAAGATAATTGGATTGGAATAGGATGCCACTTTCTGTGCTGTCTTGAATAAATTAAATATCCAAACTTAACCTCTTACTATAAGTAGAAATACCTGTACTTCACAGATTCTGATGATAAACCGATATTTTGTGCCTAGAATACTGTAGATGCTAAGAAATCCTGGTACTGAAAACTGCCCTTCTGCTGGTACCAAGTACTGATATGCAAAGATATCAAACACAGAGGTTCCCTGGAGTAAAACCACCCTCTTCTGGAATGTGGAAAGGCAAAGTTCATAAGAACGACTGAGTTATGCTGAAGATTCACTGAGTTTATGCCTACTTAATTTTCAAAATAAGATCAGCAATTTCATGACTAGAGAGGCTCTGTAGATTTAAGGAGTTCAGTAATCTTAGATCTGTATTTGTATAGGATTTGCCTGTTTGTTTACATCCCAATGACAAGAGTTATTTTTGCTGTCTTGAGAGCTTAGATTTTATATTTTAAGCACTCCAGAGATGGTTTAAGCTTTCAATTCCTCACAAAGAGTTGATTTCCTGCTAGACATGCTGTTTATATCCTTGGGTACCTAAGAGTCATGGTATCTGTATTAAAATCAGACTGATTTAGTTTGAAAGTCACTTAACTTTCATGTGCAGTAAATTGAAATGTTGGTTGCAATGCACCTCTCTATATTCATCATCAAGCTCCTTCAGGTATCAAACTAAGGCCAGTCTTGTCCCACTGATGTCACTCTCTGCTTACTGTGAGAGTATTTTTCTCTGGATTGCACAGACAGATTTCATGAGAAAAAGCAGCAGTGTTTCCCCATGCTGTGAACAGAAATCAGCAGCCTTAAAGTCTAGGAGGGAAAGTAATGAATCATACCTTCCTTCGTATGGTCCTAATGCTTAATATTTTACCATATAGGATGCTCTTTAAATACGATAGATATGGGGGTGAGATGGAACACTTCTTGATTCATACAATTGTATGTGGACTCAGATTTTGACACCATTTTCTCTTTTCTTAAAAGATCCAAGAGGAAAGTACTTGGAAGAAAAGATTCTGGGGATATGTCTGTCAGAAGCAAATCAAGAGTTCCTCTTGGTAGCAGTAGCAGCAATGCCAATTCTGTCACTTCACCTAGCAGCAATGTGACAACTGGGATTAGCCAGAGGTCTCCTGGTCTCATCTACCGAAATGCCAAAAAGTCCAACACATCCAACGAAGAGTTTAAGCTACTGCTCCTCAAGAAAGGCAGTCGTTCAGATTCTAGTTACCGCATGTCTGCTACTGAAATCCTGAAGAGCCCTGTCCTGCCCAAGCCTCCTGGGGAGTTTACTGCAGAATCCCCACAAAGCCCAGATGATAGCCATCAGAGCACACCTGGGACTGAAGCCCTGTCCCCTCTGTCACCGTGCTCACCACGAGTCAATGCGGAAGGGTTTTCCTCAAAAAACTTTGCAACCTCAGCCTCAGCACGGGTTGGACGCTCCCGGGCCCCACCTGTGGCCAGCAGCAGCCGCTACAGTGTCCGCTGCCGGCTGTATAATACTCCAATGCAGGCCATCTCTGAGGGAGAGACTGAAAACTCTGATGGGAGCCCACATGATGACCGATCCTCCCAGAGCTCCACCTAGTTTGCTTGAGCCAAGCTGACCTCAGATGTCCAGCCCCTTACTAAAGAAAGAATTTTGTGACATCATAGAGGAACTGGGACAAGAGGCAACAGGGTGGGGGGTTGCATCGTTGCTTGGCAATGAGCTTCTAAATATGTGTTGAAGAAGCAAAACGTGAATGAGTCATTTTTAAATTAATTTCATGTTTTAAGTAGCAGTTCTGTCTCGTGGCTTTCTTTAGAATAGTTTGATTTGTCCAATCTCATTCCTTGTGATAACAGAGAATACAAAAGTATCTAACTTTCTTGAAATCTAGACAAGGTTTTCCCAGAGTTGCCTATTCCGAAAATAAAGCCCTCACTGTCATGAAACTACAAGATGAAATTACTCTGGATGTTTGGTATTTTTTTACATTAAAATGAACTAAAGCAAAATTTAGAAGAAAGAACTACACATATGTAAATACCATATTTTTGATAAAATGTGTAAATAGATTTATCAATGATGAGTGGACAAGTGGCCAATTATCTACCACACACCAACTATTTATAGGACACACACAAATAAAGTATAATAACTGTATTCTGTGAATACCATTTTCATATCAAATACCATATTTAAATGTCCACCAACATGATTTCTGAGTGATAAACCTCAAATATGATTTAAAAATTGGTAAAATAATGGAAATATTGAGGTCATGTACTGAAATGTGATTAATTTAAAGTAATGAATTTAGACCTAATCATTGTTGTGACAAACTATAACAGAAACAAGCTAATCTCAATTTGTGGCTGTGATTTGCCTTGTGGCAATCTGAACAGAATGAAAAGCATGCTTTTGATTTTTTTTGTTAACCAATGAAAGAAATCATCATTCTCAATGCAATGTCCCCACCCCCACCCCCAATAGCTTTAAACAGTGTCCTTTAGAATTTAATTTTTCAATGGATTGCTTTAAGGAGAATGAGTAGAGAAACCAGTAGTTAATTTTAGACCATGTTTTATATAAGGCTACTGGGCAAACAGTCATAATCGAATGACTATACTCTTTAAGCTTCTTAATTAGCTCCAGGTTCGTAAAATAACAGAAATAAAAGCTAAGCATGCCACAGAGCTATTGACTTCTCAGCAAGTACCTGTGAGTTTTCAGCAAAGCTTCCTCTCTGTGCTGATGAGATTCATGCTACCTAAAACTTAACAGAAATGACACTGTGAACAATGTAGTTGGGAAGTAGGTATGTGTATATGCATTATTTATATTCACTCTTCAGTTGGGCATGGGGAGCAGCTCTGGTTCACAATGCTACATGCAACAAAGTTTTGTCTGGTTTTACTAGATCTGCTTGATGGCAAAAGGGGAGGGTGGTGGGAGGGAAAGGAAATATCAGGGCAAGTGCTCTGATAAAATGAAGGCAGGGAAACAAGCTGAATTACTTGAAATTACTTGAATTTTCTTGTCTTAAAACTGAAAAAAAAAGTATAACAAGTTGAAATCTGCAAGTGGTTCTCACACCTCTGGTTTTAACGTGAACTGATACTAATGTTTGAAATCATACGTGAGAAATATAAGTACCTATGTACTTAGAATAGGTTTTGAATGGGAACACTAGAAATTAGAAAGAACTAAGAAGGGGTATGACCTGTGAACGACTATAACGTGATGACAATGACAGAACACACCAGGGTCACCAAGAAATTGATGAACAGCTGGCTTTATGCCTATGCAAGTTGTATTTGAGAAAGTAAGATGTGTGAAAGGATTAACTCTTGCTAAATGAAGGAGAAAGTCTGGTCTAAGAAGACAATGTCTTTCAATGGAAATTTGTTGTAAAATTTACAGATTAAGAATTAAAAATCTGTTGCTGGTGTTTTGTTTGTTTGGGGGAAAAAGTCTGACTTCTAATATTTGTTTTTACTACCAAATTGTGTTAGTTAATTTCTTGTCATTCTTGTATGTAAATGGGTGTTTGGAGGGTAGAGGGATTGAGAACTGGGAGAAAAAGAATGGAGAGAGAGAGAGAGAGAGAGAGAGAGAGAGAGAGAGAGAGAGATTAGATAAACTACCTGGTAAAGGGTTTGAACATATACAAAGTGTTATAATTTTATTAAAAGAAAAATGTTGGGGTTTGAAAAAAAATGGATCATCATTCCTCATTGGAACACATAGCTCATTAAAAGTAAAAAAGAAAAAAGAAAAAAAAAAACACAAAACCAGCATGGTTTGACATCATGTGGGGTCATGAACAAATCTGTCTCATGCTTTGAAAAGTACATTCAGCAAAATTTTAAAAATAAAAGTTTTTAGACAAATGTGATAAGGAACCGTCATCTCCAGTCTCGATAGGTGGTCATTTGTAATTTTCATAAAAAGCAATTTCGTTTGCAGTATGGCTTTTTAGTAGCTAGTTTTTAGTGTGAAGAAAGGTATGGGGCTTTAAAAGTTTTAAACTTGAATAGAAAATCACATAAAGACTTTAATAAAAATGTCACCTTTTATTATTGACATTAATTTAAGTAATCATACCATGTATTTTTAAATACACGTCTGACTTGAATCGTGAGGCAATAAGATACTGTCGATGTGATGATCACAGAACCAACCCTTATAGTTTTACTTATTTTGTTTACTCTATAAATCTATAGCAGAGTTTCTCTATTTTGTATTTCATAGATTTAAAGAAATCCCAAATAAAGATGGATTTTAGATTCACTGTGGACAAGAATATTGAATAAGAAAGTTTAAAAAACAAGCAAATCCTCAATAATCTAGAATAGTCTACACGGCTTTTAGAAATATACTAAGATGGGGACTGTCTTTAACATCACCGTCAGCTCCAGGCAGGTACACACATTAGGGTATTGTTTAAAAAATAATAAAACCAAAAAAAAAAAATCCAAACTTTTCTTCTGTTGTTTGCACTGATACTATTTTTCTTCTGTGTTTATCCAACATGTTTATATTGTGTGGGGGAAATTCTGTTTTACTTTCTTGCTTTTCTGGTGATCCTGGTTTGATTTTCTTGTTTTGTTTTTGGCTAAGTAGAGGACATGGACTAGTTGTAGCAAGCAAAACACCCCGTTTGCTCCTCTCAGTGAGTACATGCTCTGCAGTGGTGGTAACTTAGAGGACGAGATGGTAACAAAGCTTGAACTATGAAGGTTATGGTGTGACTATTTTGGTACTAGAACCAGTCTTTGGTGCTGGCCAAAAGACAAATGTTTTTGGACTCTGTAATCCATTTTGTATTTTTGTACATTTGTAAATACAAAACTTTTTAAATTGTTGTGATGTTTTTTTTGTAAGACAACGTTTACATTCAATCTGTTTTGTATATTTTAGAGCTGTAACACTTTTAAGTTGTATTTATTTTTAGTAAAAACGACAGTTTCATTGTGAACCCTCTCCAAAAATGTATCGTAAAAGTTTGATTACCTAGAAAGTGTGTATAGAGACTGCAAATAAACGTGACTGCAATTAAACAACTAGGTTTTCTCTTTATTGCTTCTTAACTGTACTTTGGAGGTTCCACAAGGGGGAAGTATTTTCTCTGCAGTTGAATAAAGGGGAAGGTTAGCAGGAAAAAAGCAATGTATCTATAAAGGATACTTAATCTAGTTTCATTTTTTAAGAGGAAATGGTGTATTTTCGCCCAAGCCACTATGGCTCTTTTCACATCGATTAAGATTTGTGTTTTATTTTGAAGAAGCGACTACTTTTAGAGTTTATTATACTTCCATATCCTTGACAAGAAAATAATTTATATACGTAAGATAAATTGCCACTAGGTAATGTTACATTGACTTTATTACATGGCAAAGCTTCTGTCTCAAGCTCTAAGGGTTTTGCATACACTTACCTGTGTACTTCCCAAGGTATGCCCATTTTAACCTGAAGAAAACTGAACATGATTATGACTTACCTTGTGCATTATTTTAGAATACACACGTTGTTGGTCATGATCCAATACGCAACCAGGACACTGAAATGTTTAGTTTTGTACTCTTATTGAGACTGAAATAGCCATCTTTTAAGTGTCTTGTAGGCTACTAAGAAAAGACAGCTAAGACGCCGACCTCCCATTCAAGTTTTCCTACCAAGTGTAATACTGAAGGCCTGTTGTCAATGATATCCTAGTGAATTACAGAGGAGGAAGAGAGTACGATTATATTTAAAATAGTAACAAGTTTTTTTTTCTTTTTTTTTTTTCCGGAGCTGAGGACCGAACCCAGGGCCTTGCGCTTGCTAGGCAAGCGCTCTACCACTGAGCTAAATCCCCAACCCCTAGTAACAAGTTTTAAATAAACAAATGAAAGTACATGCCATCTGCCTAGGAAACTGCCCATTAAACAGAGCCAGTCTAGCCTCTAGTCTCCATGAAACCCTCTGTGTACTTGAGAGGCTCTTGCCACAGTGCTCTAGAGGCTACCTGTCCTTGCAATCACCTCAGCTAACATAAATCTAAGGTCGGAGGCTGAGCTTCTAACCTTTGATGCCGGTGACCCTGCGCATAGTAGACAGGAAGGCCCCTTCTACTGGACATCTTCCTTTTCTATGCCCTATCTCCGTCTGTAGTATGAAAAAAAACTCATACTATATAGTCTTTTGATCTCCCAATGAGACTGGCTAGCCAATGGTCAGTTTATGTTTATAGGTGGCCATGATTAAGTTAAAAGAATCTCCTGCTCAGTCTCGTGAGCCACAAACGCGCATTATTTTACGGCCAGGCACTTCGCACGCCTGAGTTTTACGACACTCATTACATCAGAAGCACCTGGTTTCCAGCAAAACGACGTTAAAAGGTGTCAAATAATAATTCGGTTCTTAACGGGACAATCGAAAGCGTCCACATGGGATGCCCAGCAGCTAATTAGATTTCTGGAAACTCTAGTAGTCATGGCGAGTCGAATTCTTTCATCTAAATAATGAAGTTATGGATATCTTACCCTTTTTAATTTCTTTTGTCATGGCATAAGGAGTGTACCAATGTAGAAAATAATCATCTTAAGTTATTTTGGCCTACTGGCCGGGGCCTTCTGAGGTGAAGAAATATGTTTGACAGGAACAGTCAATATATGCTTTGTAGCCTTGAATTTCAAAAGCTCTGTCGTTGGGTTGTTTCAATTAATTTTAGGTCTCAGAGCCCCCCAAAACTTGTGAGCTTTTGTGATTTGGCCATTAAAGTTATAATTATAAATTACATATGCTTGTATTTATATAAAAACAAATATATTTTATATATAAAATATATTGTGTATTATTTATACATAACATTTAATAAAATATGTAATATCTAATATAATAAATATATAAAATATAGATATTTTAACATATTCATATGTACCACATATATGTATGTATTTATACATATCAAAATACATAATGTATAATAATAAATATAAAATATAAATCATATATATTTATATATAATTTAGATTTTAATTTTAATAATATATAAAATGTTATTAATTACTACATGTTTGCTGGACTTTCTGGAAGAAGTTCATCCTTTCTTTCTTGACAGAAATAGGTGAACAAAAAGGAAGAACTCTTACCAACTTCTGACATTAATGAGCCTAAAATCTCTAGAGTTGTTGGGACCAAATTTTGAGACTGAGAGCAAGTTTTGGAGGCCTTGGTCATTAACCGTGTTTTGGTTGAAGACATTACAACCTTACTGAATCTTGTTTATGTTACTTGGGGATGAAGAAAAATATGTAGAGTGATGTTGAAGAGGCCTTCCAGAGAATTGTTTAATTTTCAGGGGCAGATGTACCATCCCAAACAACTGTAAAATGTCTGGATCCCTGTAAGGTTGGGCAATGTAGGGATATGCTTATGGGGAAAGCTGTGTGCTCCTTGATTAAAAAGAATAGGCCCTAATGTCTTAGGAATCCGTTGGCTCCTCCTCTCCTGATTCAGGTTGCTGTTGTAATTTGGCATGTATGTTGTTAAGGAAGAATGGAAGATTGATTTCAGTCCTTCGGTCAGCATGATCTATATTTCATGGAATAAAATGTTGGGGCATGGTTTTCCCGGTTTAGGATGCTATAGGGTTTTATAACATTGAAAGACAAAGATCTTGTAAATTGGATTTTGTGTTTTTAAGAGGCCTTAGGATAGAAGGTAGTTTTCAGCCATCCTACTCATTTATTTTTATGGCATAAGTTGATAGCAAGTGACTCTTTAATTGGGCTGTATGGGGCTTTATAATTTAGAAAGATCTCACTGTCTTGATTTACCTTTCTGTTTTTAAGAATTTCTGGGGTAAAATATACTTTTTAGTCATCCTAGTAATTGTGAACTATTCCTTATAGGATAAGTTGATCACACATAGGGTTATTTAGGGTTTTTTATTACATGAATGGAATCAGTCTTGCTATTATGATTTTCCTTAGGCTTCTTTATGAAGTCTTAGGGTCAAACATCATTTTCAGCCCATCCTAAATCTATCCTTTATGAGAAAGGTTTTGCAGATGACTTGGGATTTGGCCTACTTTGGGATTTTATAACTTAGAAGGATATAGCTATCGTGAATTATGTTTTGTATTTTTAAGTTTTAGCATGAAAGGTAGTTTTCAGCTATCCTAGTCACTGTAAGCTGTGCCTTTGGGATAAGTTGATGGTAAGTGACTCTCCCAGCTTGCTTTATTTGAATGTTTTATACTTGGAGCTACCTGGCTGTTTTGGCTTGCTTTGTGTACCTTTAAGAAGTCACAGAATAAAACAGTTTTCAGCCATCCTGCTACTGTGATCTATGCCTTATGGGCTCAAATGATGACCTTTGACTCCCCATTTTTTCTATTTGCATCTTTTGTAGCTTGAAATGGACATATCTGCTTTTGTGATTAGTCTTGTAGGTTCTTAAGAAGTCTTAGAGTAGGGCTTGGGGATTTAGCTCAGTGGTAGAGCACTTGCCTAGCAAGCTCAAGGCCCTGGGTTCGGTCCTCAGCTCTGAAAAAAAAAAGTCTTAGAGTAAAATAGTATATTTTAGCCATCCTAATCACTTTGAGTGTTCCTCATGGAATAAGTTGATAGCAGGTAATGGTGTGGATTTGGATTATTTTGGTATTATTATTATTATTATTATTATTATTATTATCATTATTATTATTTAGGAAGATACTGCTGTTGTGATTTGCTGTCTGTGTCTAAGGAGTCTTGGGTAAAAGGTAGACTTTAACCATCCTAATAATTGTCAGCTATACTTTATGGGATATGTTCATGCAAATTACTATTCCAATTTGGCCTTTTTTGGAGTTTCCTATCTTAGAAATTTCTGACTGTTATGATTTGACTTTTGTGTCTTTATGAATCATTAATTCGTTAATGTAAAGGGTTGATTTTAGCCATGTTTCTTTTTTTTTTATGGGATTTGGGTATGGAAGGCTGTGGGACAGCCTTAGCTCTGGGGTTAACCTTGTTTCTTAATCATTGTGAGATATGCCTTATGGAAAATGTTGATGGCTGTGGACTCTCCTAGTTTGTGCTGTTTTGGATTGGAGTTGGAGTGATCCTGGTTTACTTTGTGTGTTATTAAGCAGCCTTAGGATCAAAGTCATTTTATACTATCTGATACTTGTTTTGCTCTGATAAAAGACATAGGTAGAATCAACAGTGTGTTATGACTGATTCCAACAGTCCTTTTTAGTCGGTCTATTGAGAAGTAGTGAAGGATTTTCAAATGTATAAGTCCTATTTTCTAACTACCGATTGTTTCTTTTTTATTAACTTTTCTTCTGGAACTACTTGTATCAGTGTAAGACTGTTCTACATTGTTCGTTGTAAGAGTAAAACTTTAGAAGTAATTTAATGATATATTCACAAGATAGGACAGTCAGAGATGGTTGAAGTGGCCATAGGTTGGAAAGACCTCTTCTATCAAAGATTATTTTGGCCAGATTTTGAGCTATCTTTGAGTTAAATTGTATGCTGTTTTCTTTCATGTCTGGTTCCTTTTACTTATGTTGCAGTTATGAGTTTTGTCCCTGTTGGTAACCACAGTAAGTAGTTTATTTTCATTATGAGTTTTCCTTTGTATGGCCACAGATACAGGCTAATTACTCACAGTTCATGTCAACATTATAGTCAGGAAACCCCAAACAGTTAAAAATAAAATGTGATGGAATTTATATGTCAAACTGAGGTATATTACAATTTGAAATTTTTATACAACATTGGTCTGCATTCGTATTACTTGGGAGCTAACTCTCTATCTTCTTAGTCTCCCATAGAATTTTGTCCTTAGGGACTCTGGTCATCAGTCTCTCCAATAGATTAGGAAAGAGATGGAACCCTGATCCCTTTAGTATGTCTCTCCCTGCTGCTCTGTCCCAGGATGGATGCAATTAATGAAATTTTGCACTGTGGTGTCCCTTCAGTAACAGTCCCTTCAGTCCCTTCTATGGCAGAAATTCAAGACAGACCTCTGATCCATGCTAGAGGATTATGTCATTGCAGACTTATCTGGTTCTAGTTCCATATTAAATGACTCAGAGCCATGATCTAGCCTTGAGTATTATCAAGTTTTCAGCTTATATTTCACAGGCAGTTTGTTTAGGTTTAATGTTAAATGTAACTAATAAAGCAACTATGATTTTGGGGCTTCACTGGGCCCTGGAGATAGTGCCTCAGAAGGTTTTATGGGGCAGGTGAGGAGGCAGAGTCTCTGTGGCCGCTCTGCCCACATTTCACCAGCAGCAGCAGCCCAGCAGCAGAATAGCCACTACCACCACCAGCAGCCCAGCAGCAGCGCAGCAGCGCCATCAGCAGTAGCAGTAATAGAGGCACCAAAGGTGGAGAGAAAGTGGCCCTGACAGTAGCAGCAGCATCAGTGGCAGAGGCAGTGGCAAAGACAGTAGTGGCCAAGGCAATAGCGGCAGTAACATTGGTGTCAAGGGTAGCAATGGCAGCTGCCTTCAGATGAGAACCGATTCTTGGGACAGAGTTGGGCAGCATTCTTGCTCCCTAGGCCTAAAGCCCTTTGAGCTCCTTTACAAAGGTGTTAGCTGTATATTCTCTTGTTCAGTTGTTTTCGGCTCTTACTTTGTAGACTATTCACAGATTGCACCTGTTGTAAAATCATTATGAGTTCCCAGTCATGGTTATGATTTCCCAGTCATGAATATTATAGCTCTTCTGTGCATAGATATTTATTCTAGTGATGGAAATGTAATTTAGCTTAGTGGTAGGGCACTTGCCTAGCATGGATAAGATCCCAGGTTCCAACATCAGTCTCATAAACTTATCCATTTAAGTTGTTTTAGAGATTAGGTTCATGAAGTGACACCTTTATGCATTTCTTTGCAGGAGTAGAAGGTTTGCCTCTGGTGACTAAGTAGTAAACCTTCCATCAAGTCTAACAGTAATAGGCTCAACTCAGGAAGTGGAGTTTCTCCTGTTGTACAACAATGATGCCTGGCCCCAGTAAAGTGGATGGGGTTTGTATTTGAAATTGATCATCTCTGTTCTTTTAGTTATGCTACAGTGTTTGCTAAATTGAGTTACATTACATGAAGTGAAATGTATAAATAATAAGTATAATTTTGATAATTCTATGAGAATTTGTGTATAAATCTAAGAACACACACTTAACATTTCTCCTGGGTACTCTGAAATTGAATTGCAAACTTGTAGAGTTGATATAAAATTTAACTTGTGAGAATCTGACAAACTGGTTTTTCTTTTAAAAAATTTCCATTTTATGGAAACTTCTGCTGAGTTTCTTAATCTTTGACATTGAACACAAAATGTAAATTATTAAACTATATATATATATATATATATATATATATATATATATATATAGTATTCTTCTTTAAACTTCTTGAATTCTTTTTTTTCTTTTCCTGGAGCTGGGGACTGAACTGGGGCCTTGCGCTTGCTAGGCAAGCGCTCTACCACTGAGCTAAATCCCCCAACCCCTTACTTTTGAATTTTAATGAAGTTTATTATGGTTCTTTAAATTCTGTGTCCTCAGGTTCATCTAGGTTATTCTCATTGGCAAACATTTCTACAGGACTGGTAGGTTTTAGAGAGGAGATGCTAGATATTATTTATATTTTTGTGATGAGACTTAGGCAGGTAGAGTAGACTACATTTGTTAGTTCTGTTTGTGATATAAACAGAGCAGGTTGGGTAAGAAGAGTACCTTATGTACATAAAATACATAATTATATTATATAATTATATATAAAATTTGGCCTAGCAGTGAGCACATTTAGTCTCCTAAGGACATATAAATGTCATTGAAGTAATCTAGACAAATTTTAGCTTTTATCAACTGTGATGTTTTCACCATTGGAAACAATACTTACTGTCCATTATTGAGAGACATTTTGGGGAATACTTACTGGAAAACACAAGCTACCATGTGAAGGTAAACTACTATATTTTGTAAGGAGTACATGTCATTTTAGTAATTTATTCAGTGGAGGATAATTTAGGTAATCTGTGTCATGGATTTTAAAACAAACGTATACAGAGCTACCAAGTATGTTTACTTTAAAATTTTCCTCACTTCATAATTTATTCTTAGAATAATTTTTTGACAAAATGTAACACTTACTTATGGTAACTTATTAATATCCTGTCTTTTGTTTTGAATGGTTTTCGTCTGGATTCCTATCAGGTGTGGGCTACTTTCCTGGGCTGAACTTCTATCTAGAACTGGCTAAGAAGGAAGACTTAAATTTTGTTCAAATCATAATTAATAATATTCACATTTAGCCCCACTTCGACCAGCAAAAGTTATCTTGGTTATGGAGCTGGGATCCTCATTTAGCTGCCATCCAGCCCAGCATGCTAAAATCTCAGGCTTGTTCTGTCTTTATGAGACTGTCTTGTGTTGGTTGGATATGAATTTTCAACAAGAGGCCCTTTGAGCTGGGATCTGGGCCAGAAAGTTGCTGTCCCAGGTGTTCTGTATTATCATGGCTAATAGCTCAGTGAAATATGTCCATCTTTGATAATGCTAGTATACATGGTACCCTACAGTTCCTTTTCTGTTTGATACTTTGTGACTCTAAATGCCCACTGTTACATTAATTAATTTATGGAAATAAATTAATACTCTGTCTTATTTCAACAGTGTTTTAAGATGTTTTAGAAATTCGTTTATTAAGAATCAGAAGTGCTTAAGTGTTTTCTAGTTTGGCCACATGGTGGCACTGTTGAATTGTTCAGGATCAAAATTAGTGTGATGCTCTGGTCATGGTTAATTTTGTTGTTATTGTTGGTTTTTTGTTTGTTTTTTGTCTTTCTTTTGTTTTTTTTTTTTACTTTAAAATCAATTTCAACATTGAAGACTAATGTCTCTGCCCTGAAGTACAGAAACTGTTAAGTTCTATAGAAAAGGAAGGCTCTGGTATATCAGGATGAATGAGAGAATAGTTCTCACTAATCCAGATATGTTTTCTTTTGTTTATTGATTCAATGTCTTTGGCCTACCCAGGATGTCCTTGAACTCACCATCCTCCTGCCTTAGCTTCTTGAGTTTTTGATATCACAGGAATATGTTGTCATGCCTGACTCACATATACTTTTCCACATAGGCATGGCATTAAAAGCAGGCAAAGGTCTTTTGATAATACAACAGGTTTTCAAACCTTCTGATAAGTGAAATTAAAGTCCGCAGCTTTTCATTGTGTTATTTTGTCTTTTTTAAAAATTTGCTGAGAAGTATTTCTCCTATCTGGATATGAATATCCCCTTAGGATATTCATTAGGAATATCCCCTTAGGATATTCATATGATAAAAAATGATATTAGCGATATTATGCTTTAATATGCTTTTTGACTTCACCAAAAACACATTTCAGTAATATAAGTAACATGAAGTAACAAATTGCCCAGTATATCACTGTTTACGATTTTAAAGAGAAAGACTTACATTTCAGATGCATTATGGAGTTCCTCTTAACTTATACTCAAAAATATGCTTCATCCTGAATCTCTTTAGACAGTGAGATCTTGGCCATTTTGCATCTTTCCTTTCCTTATGTACTAGGACATTGTGAGCAACTTTTTTTTTTTACTGGAATTCTCTGCCTAAACTCTTCTGGTAAAGTCGTTCCTTTCTCCTTTACTTGACTGGCAATTATTTCCATCCCTTGTAACTCGAATTTTTATTTCATCTCTGTTTTAATTAAGACTTTTGAAAGATTGGTGACAAATAAAAACTTAAATAGATAAGTAGTATAAGGTATGCTCACTAATCAATGTGACTCTTACTGAAATGAAGCATTAACTACTTGTGGTATGAAAACTATCCTAGAATATAGTCCATCCACATGAAATTTGTGAAATTCAAGAAATTGAAGGACCACGAGCAATTGCCTCTATCCTGAACTATTGTCAGGTATGGTACTTCTCTCTTTTTTAGTATTTTCCTAGAACATTAAATTGTAAACATTTCTTATGTAAGGGGAAATTGTATAGTTAACTGAAGATTTTCCATATCAGATTACTTGTGATTATTTTACCTCATTGCAATTGTTTTGACAATTTCCACTTAGAATAGTATTTTTAGGTGAAAATTTGAAATATCAAATTAGTATTTTAGAATATTAAAAGAATATTGAACTGGTACTGTATTTGTATATTTTCCATCTTTATTGCCTAATATTAATTTCTACTATAAAACTTTTAAAGGAAATTGGAAGATTTGGATACAGTTTTAGTATGTGCCTACTTAGTTACATATTAAGATAGCTTCCTCATGTTTTGTAAGAACTTTATCTTGTATAGTTTTGAGGGAAAGTCATAAAAATAAACTTGTGGTTAAGAACTGATAGAAGTATGTAGTTATTGTAGCTTTTATGAGCTATATACTCCAGAGGCAATAGAAGTTCATAAAAATGGTTTTTATTGATAAGGTTTGCAGAATAGACTGAAATGATAGTGGTTTGAAAAGTAAGTTTCTCTCTTGCGTGTGTGTGTGTGTGTGTGTGTGTGTGTGTGTGTGTGGAGGGAGAGAGAGAGAGAGAGGAGAGAGAGAGAGAGAGAGAGAGAGAGAGATCTTCTAGGCTGACAGTAGTGAGGACAGAAGCCATGCTGATGGGAGTTGGTCTTACAATTGCATAGAAATAGGGGAAGGTGGACAAGGCTGTCTGATATGGTTTTGCAGGTGAGCAGTGCCAGTTCCCAAGCTGCACCCCTAAGGGGCACTTAAGAATCTTCTCACTTCACTTTGCTGGGTGTTGTTGACATGACCTCCTTACCTATATAATAGATGATAAAAGTAACAACAATATTTAATCTTAGTACTTTTGGAGGCAGAGGCAGGATTGCTGTAGTTCTGCATTTTTCCCTGCTGGTGTGGTGGGGAAACACTGCTGGGCAGGCAAAATAGAGATGCTAGACTGAGTTTACCCTCCACTGCCATTGGAAGCACTGGGTCAGGGCTTCTCAGACTCTTGAAATCCAGAGGCTGCTGGAAGTCATGGAGGAGCTAAAGAATGCAGGAGGCCCTTGATCTGAGGATGAACCCAGGGCCTGGGGGTATGTTTGGGGGGGGTGAACTCCAGCTTAGCTCATTAGCAATTTCCTTAGCTTAGTCTGGGAGTGTAGAGGGAGCTTCTGCAGGAGACTTAGATGACACAGCTCTGTAGATGAAGGCCTTCTCCATGTTCCCTACAGAGGTTCTTGATGAAAGAGACAGTTTTTGTTCAAAACTGTTTATTGATTTTTCATGTGGAAAATAAATAAATATCACTTCCTCAGGATGGACCAGAGATGAAATACCTTTTGCAGGAAGGAATTTCTAGGAAGAGAAGTTTATTGGTTAAACCCTTAGGGCCTCTAGATACCTCATTATCATGGAGAACTCTGTTGTCATCTACATGTTCCTATGTAGGAAGTGTGGTCACATGATAGGGGCCTGGTAGGAATCAGTTAAAGCTCCTAAGGTCCTCTCTGTTCCAGGGCTTCCTAACCCCTCAACATTACCAATTTTCCTGGTATGGTCCACTGCTACATATTGCCACAAGTTCAAGGCCAGCTTCATTTAAATAGTTAAAGGTCAGCCAGAGCCACATAGTGAGAGCTGGTCTAAAAAAAAATGAATATATATATATATATATATATATATATATATATATATATTACTCTCTTGGATGAAATTATGATATAACTAGAATATTTTCCCTTTTCCTTTCTTCCCTCCAAACCCTCCCATATACCTCTCCTTTCTTTCAAATTTATTGCCTCTTTTTTTCATGAATTACTATTGCATGTGTATGTACACACATACATACATTTATGGCCTCTTTTTCATCAATTTGTATTGCATGTATATGTGCATACATACAGACACATATACACATACAAACACACACACACACACACACACACACATCCCTAAATACAAACTGTTTAGCCTGCATAATGCTACTTGTGTGCATGTTTTCAGTGCTGACTATTTGGCACTAACAAGCAATCAGTAGGCTCTTCTCTGAGGAAGATGAGTTCTCTCAGTCTTAGCATTCCTTAGTTGTCTGTAGTTCTTTGAGCAGGCTTGAGTCCTCACAAGCTTTCTCTCATCTACTTTGGTATATCTACAGTGTCCTTTTTATTCAGCTGATGTTTAGTTATGCTGGTGAGACTTTCTGGGTGTAGTTTCTAGCATTACTAGAAGACACAGTATCACAGCAGGCTTCCTGGTCCTCTGGCTCTTACAATCTTTCTGCCTCAATTTTTCATGATGTTCCTATGGGCCTTTGATACAGGAGTTGTCTTATAGATGTATCCATTGGAACTGGGCTCCACAGGGCACAGTTTGAGATGTCCCAGGATGCCTGTTATTTGTCCTCTTGAAATGGTCACTGCTTATAGCTCTCTCCAGACTGAGATAGGCATTTCTCTGGGACAGGAGTTTGTCTTCTGTAGTTTTTTTTTTAATGTTGTTTGTTTGCTTCTTTTCTGGTTTTTAAGTTTCATGGTCCTAGCACCTAGCAAATTAGTTCTGACAGGAGGAAGGCATTCATAATTGAATGAAAAAGTATTTCTGGTCTTTCATAAATATGTTCTCTGAAATTTCTGAACATTTCAAGAAAAAAACATCATATTATCAGTAGTGTGTACCTCATTTATATGGCATGTAAGGTATATTCAATAGCACTGTGAGATCATTTCTAGCTGCTTAATATTTAGAATAGTTTGAAGCCCAACATCACATATATTCTTCTCAGAGTGGAAAATTACTGCCTTCTGCCTCTCTTTTTAAAGCCGTGGTATGGAAGGTAGTTCTTTTTCTTAACAGATTTGAATACATCACTCCTAAGTCAGTACCCTCCTCAATGGGAACTGGCTGCAGCACATATAGGTGGGAGTTTGTATAAAACTATGATGCACTCACCTTCTGGCACTGAAGACCCTTCTATGTGTGTCCATAAATCAGCTAGTGCAGTGGCAGGTTGAGACTCGGCATCTCAGCCATTGTCCTGTGTCCCTTAAATACCAGGCCTCAAGTAGAAAATGTTATGTTTCTGACTACTGGAGATCTTCCATTGGGCCTAGCAAGTAACCTTGGCTTTGTGTATTTTCACATGTGTTACTTTTCTTTTGAAACAATAACTACTAATACCTTTTATTACAACAGCTTATATTTAAAACTGTTCAAAGACTGGAAAATAAGTTTGATGACTTGGATGAAAAAGTAACAAAAATTTATCGTGCTCGCTCTAGATCCTTCTGGAATTATCCTGTAAGTATACAAATATATTATTACAACTTTGATAAATATTTTCTGTCTAAAGATGCCAGTCAGTTCAAAATGATAGAGAACTAGTAAATGTGAGAGTATCAAGGCTTATCTATATTTGCTGCAGGAACAGATGACTATAGACTATAACTTTTTTTGAAAAAATGCTCATGTTCAGAGTTAATGAATGTAGGACAATAAGGGTTTTTTAAACTTTTTATTGATTCTTTGTGAGTTCCATAGCATGTACCCTAGTCCCACTCATCTCCCCATCCTTTCATAGCCATACCCTGCCCTTACAACCATCCCCACAAAGAAAACGAAACAAACAAACAGAAACCAAAACAAAGCATAGAAAACATCTCATCCTGGAAGGTGTAGTGTGTCATACAGTATATACCCTTTTGTCCATCTTTACTTTCAAATGATCATTGCAATGAGTCATGGTCTGGTTCAAGGCCTATAGCTTCTGCTACACCATCAATATTGTATTTTTACCAGGACTCATTTTGGTTTTCCTGTTGTTGTCCTGTGTCATGGTAATCTTGTGTACTTGAATCTGCAGGACCAGCCCTTTCACACATGCCAGCAGTTTATAGATGAGGTCGATTTTGGCATGGGACAACTCAAAGTTCTGGATCTAGGCCTGGGTGGTAGCAGAGTTGGTCAGTCTGACAGCTTTCCCATACCCACACTACCAAGGGTAAGCTTTCTAGCACTGCCCCAGCTAGCTCACACAATGCCAAAGCCAGCAAGTGGCATGGTCATTTCTCTAGTGCTCATGCCCTTAGGGCTGACTCACCTGGCCCCCACCCCTGGTGGCAGAGGCAGTGGTGAGCTGCTCTCAAGTGTGTGAGCTCAGGAGAGCTGGCCCAGCCACAAGGTCGTGAGAGCAGGAGAGCTAGCCTTACCCCTCACCAGATGCAGCTATCAGTAGAGTATCCCCCAACACACCTCAACTGGGAAGCACAGTAGAGCTTGCTTTGGTGATGAGCATTTTTATATTTGTGCCTATAAAGTACACAACAAATTAAATATAGGTTAGAAGAGGAACAAAATTGCTTGATCAAAATAAACACCATTTTCTAATGAAAAAATAATATTGTGCAGAAACCATGATGTCTTGATTATTCTTTTTATTTCTCTTTTGATTATGAAGCCTCTGAGATCTGCAGTCAGAAAATACAATTACCTGAGGTCTAAAAAAGTTAAAGTGCAGAAAGTGGAACAAATAGTTCATGATAATTCCTTCACCTATCCTCAAAGTTATAGTCCAACTTCACCAGTCTGCAGGAGGCAAGATAATGACCAGGATATGGAAAACATCGAGCCCATGGATTATACCCTGCCTTTCCAATACACTGATGCTATCAACAACAGCCAATCTTTCCAGTATACCGATGATATCAACAACAGCCAGACTTTCCAGTACACTGATACAGTCAACCTCAGCCCGATTGGTCAGTACACCGATTCAGTCAACGTCAGCCAGACTATCCAGTGCACCGATAATGCTGACCTCAGCCAAACTATCCAGTACACCGATTCAGTCGACGTCAGCCAGACTATCCAGTGCACTGATAATGCTGACCTCAGCCAAACTATCCAGTATACCGATACAGCCGACCTCAGCCAGACTATCCAGTACACCGATTCAGTGGACCTCAACCAGACTATCCGGTACACTGATTCAGTGGACCTCAACCAGACTATCCGGTACACTGATTCAGTGGACCTCAACCAGACTATCCGGTACACTGATTCAGTGGACCTCAACCAGACTATCCGGTACACTGATTCAGTGGACCTCAACCAGACTATCCGGTACACTGATAATGTTGACCTCAGCCAAACTGTCCAGTACACTGATACGGACGACCTCAGCCAGACTGTCCAGCATGCTGATACTGTCAATAATGCCCAGTCTTTCCAGTATACCGATACTGTCAACAACACCGAGAATATCCAAAATACTGAGGACGATGATATTTTCGATTCAGAGGATTCCCAGGAAGTAGTGTTTGCTGCATCTACACCAGAGAGAGACTATCAAGAAACTCCACCAAGTCCTGAATATACTACCCAAACATATGCGGAGTATTACAGGTTTAAAGATGTACCTGGCTCTTCTACAATGCCCTACTTTAGTGACTTTGAAATCCCCAATATGGACACCATCATTTCTGCCACTTCAAGAGCAAAGGAAGAAAGTACACTCCCTCCAGGCGAGCTTATCCCCATACAGAATCCTGAAATGAAGCGAACGGCCTTACTGGAGGCTCAGCGTACACCTGTGATTGACCCTAACACTTTTGGTGAGTTTTAATGGCACCAATGATTAACATCCTCTAAGAAAGCTAGTAGAAGCTTCTTGTTTCCTATTTTGATAGTTGATATTCACAATGGCTACTACTAATTATTGAGTAGGTATTCTATGGGTAAAGCATTGTGCTAATCAACTAAAATGTCTCTTCTCTGGTGATCTTCATAATAACACTATTGTGATATTAAAATCTATTCTCTTTAGCATTCTCTATAGTCAATACTCAGAATGATCATAAGGTGATAAAAAAGAAAGGATATACTTTTGGATAATTCACACACACACACACACACACACACACACACACACAAATCAAATTTCTCAATAACTTTCTTCGTTAGAAAAAAAAATTTCCTAGTAATTACCAAGTTTTCTTCATTTGTAATCATACATTAGCCATAGGAAATCAGACATTTTGCTTAAGGTAATATTTGAATACAAAGAAGTTTCTGTACAAGTCAGTGAATAGCATAGCTAAAACTTGCTGAGATGTGAACACTCATGTTTCATGTATCACTATTTCTTTACTAAATGTTTTTATTCAACCAAAACACTTATTGCTATTCAGTTAAACATAAAAGAATAATTGCCTTAAATGTCAAAACTACTTCTGATTAGACTCATCAGAAAGTATATTTAATTCAGATTAACATTTAAACCACAAACGGTGTGAATTTAAAGAGTAAAGGTGAATCTAAAAATGACAATATTGAATATAATGGAGAGATTTGCTTCAAAGAACTAATCTTGTTACCTGTGATAATTGTGACTATTAAAATTTGTTTGTATAACTAAAAAATAAGCAATTATAAAGTATAAACTTGACGGATCTCTATTGTATTTAGTACAATAAAACTAATTTAGAGAAAGAGACATTTGAGAGATAGTCAGGAAATTTATTGAAACCCTTCAAATAAGAAATAATACTAAATTAGCTCAGATCTCCCTAATTAATCCAAGTAGCACCATTTCCTTCACTTGCTCCTGGCCAAAGAAGCCTTGGATAGAAACATTTGTTTCCTGATCATCTATGACAATGGCAGTTTAAGGTACATTCTGAAGCTGCTTCTGCTCTTTGGGGAAGGTCCCTTGGCGCATTGGTATGCAGCAGTCCTCAAATCATCTTTATTCGGGATTTTTATAGTTGGATCTTAGGTATTTAAGAGAAGGTTCCAGGAATGAGACTATTACGTTCTACCTAACTTCTCTTATTTTCAAGATACTGATCAAGTTTCTTTTTAATATTTGTGTTTCACTGTAATTGCAGGTTCATCACCTGAGTGTAACAGGGTTGTTGTAAGACACCTTGGTAACCCTGTAAACTGGTCTGTGAGTGATGTGATAACATTTCTGAACCGTTTAGATCCTCCATTGGCAGACCAACTCTACCCTACCATCAGAAAACATGTAATGTATATTTTTAATCTAGTTTCTCTGCTACCTTAATGCCATTGAATGACCTCTGTGTACTTTCATTTGGATATGCATGCCAGGAGAATCCTATTATGGCATTTTACTTTTGTTTGTAAAAAAAGGTTATCTTGTTCATCATTCTATGATTAAATGGTAAGGTAACTGTATGTTCTTCATATGGGCATCTAAGTTTCTACTACACTAAGCAGCCTCAACCTCTCAGAAGATTGTGATTCAGGATTACAAGTTTAAGGCAGACCTCCTCTGCAAGGGCAAATATACAAACCCTTTCCAAACTAACCTTTTTCCACTCTAGGATCACAACCATAGGAGAGGTTTACCTATAATGCATAACAGAATAGCCCTCTTGTTATAAAATCCAGAAGTTAATTTTAGCTGGTCAGTTCTATTCACCTTATGTGACTTTTGAGGATTTGTGATTCTGATGGCCATTTACAAAGCAACATCATGGTTAAATTGTATTTATTTTCATTTTTGCTAGTATTTGCTTAAGGTTCTTTATTTAATGGCATAAATGTTTAGTTGTAGAGGTCTTTGGCATTCTTGGCATGGTTTATTCCTAGATACCTTTAAAAATACTGGGAACCAGATTTTTTTCTTCTAATTCCTTTCTTGGCAAGTTTCTGTTTGGTTTTGTTTTGTTTTATATAGAGAAAAACAACCACTTCTTAGAAACTGAGTTTTCGGGCTACTTTTCTAATGATTTTAGAGTTTCCCTACAGATTCCCACTACTTCTGGTTCTTAGAATCTTTCTCTGACCTCTTTCAAGAAGATTTCTGAGCCTTGGGTGGCAGGATGGCAGCATAGGGGCATCTCCCTACATCGACCAGTTGTGGGTCTCTGTATTAATCACTATGTACTAGAAAAAGAAAATTTTCTGTTGAGAGTCAAGAAATACACTAATATATGTATAAAAATAATAACTTATGGGGTAGTTTATTGCTATGTTCATTTAGAAGAAGATAGTAAGCCTCCCCTAGGGCCTATGACCTATCTAGCCATAGGATTAATTCTATCTGTGGACCAGGCTTTAAATCCAACAAGAAAGTGGTTGGCTTCCCTATAACATTTATACCAAAGATAGCCATAGTCTCAACTATGTGAGAGGATGACCCCAGAAGTCCTGGACTATGATGTGTTATACCCATTGGGTGTCTACAGTAAGTTGGTCATCAATATAATGACTTCCTGGGAGCAGGGAATCCCCAGTTACCTAAGGAAGGGTGAAGTAACCCAGCTAGATAGCTTCTGGGTCTTGTATTATCTATTTTGTGTACTGTGATTATTGAAAGTATTTGTCATATCTAAGCATTTTTCTGCTGGCATCTCTAGGGTCTTTTAAATATAGAATCATATGACTGGAAAATAGACATAATTGACTTTTTCCCTATTTGTATCTTTTTTTTAGTTCTTTTTCTTATCTTGTTGACATGAGATGGATTTTTAATAAGTCCTATTTCCCTTCCTTTCTAATTTTACTTACTACTGTATAAGATTTCAGGTCTTCTCAGACATGGCTATGTAATTAAATACAGTTTTAGTTTATGCTGGAACTAAAAAAGAACAAATAACATGCTTTAATAGCATTAGGTGATGGTAAATTAAGGCAAAGAATTTTTGTAAAGATGTCTTATAGTTATCACATAGTAAAGTGTCAACTTAACTACATGTACTATTTTCAGTATAAAAAGAATACCAATAATTAGTCTTAACATCTAATTAGCTTTAGACAAATAACTCACTTTCATAAAAGACAACACTATTGAACAATTTACTATTTGCTTTGATGTTTACATATTCCCAGCCAGTGTTCACAGCCATGAAATTCATTTCTGCCATTCTTTCTTTTTGTTTTTGTCATAGATACACAGTATTTTATTCTTCATACAGTACTTAAAATTATATCAATTGTTATAGTTAATATAAATTAAGTTAGATTTGCTTTTTCTTAAAATTGATATGAATATACAAACTTCAAAATGATGCATTGCTATGCAGTGATATTTTTGATAGTTTTGTACAGGAGATACATATTCAGCGATTTTATAACCATAATGAGACAATTTAGTTTTAACTGTTCTTATATATAAAGAAACAACTGCTCATCGAATATTACTACTGTTAATCATCTTAAACTTCTTCTTTCTATAGGATATCGATGGGAAAGCCCTGCTGCTGATCGATACTGATACAATGATAAAATATATGGGGGTGAAGGTGGGAGTAGCCATAAAGTTTGGAGACTATATTAAAAAGCTTAAAGAAGGAGTAAACTTTGGCCAGTAAAAAAATGTTTATGAAACTTTAAATGTTCTTACAAATTCTTCCTTAATGCACAGATGATTCCCTATGCTTATTAGATTTTTAAAGAAGATTCTTATGATACCTTATAACTAGAATTGAAAAAATACATTATATTGAAAGTCTGTTTCAAGATACATTTAACATATTAATATTAGCATATACAGACTGGCAGTTTATTCCATCTTTATAATATTTTCATTTTATAATTTATAAACATGCTTCATGTAAGAAACAAAAAAGGATTTGAGTTTATCTTTATGCATATTTTTAAAGCAACTAAAGAGGAAATATAAGAAACCAATAACTCCCATAATTAAAGTGGTGAGAAATTTTTACAGAAGAGAAAATTAAAGGAGAATATATAGTTACCCTCCTTGGATGTCTTATTTATATATTACTGGAGTATATTTTTCATGTTCTCCCAGTTTTCAGGAAAACACTCAATAGACATATAATTTATTTTCCTGTGTTCAGATTTAGAAAAAGAAAGTGAAGCTTAAAGGATCTAATGAGCTTCACCCAACAAAATATTCTTACCAGGTTTTTAGGTAATTTATAGTATATATAGAATAAGATACCATTTCAGATTTAAAAGGAGAAAATGAAGCTTACAAAGTGTCTATGAGCTTCAGGTAACTAAATATTTTTCTAAGTGTTTAGGTAAAATTTTGGATATATAGAATGATCATTCATTTTATCTACGAAAGTATACCTAAAGAGCAGTATGGAAGAATTCTGACTATAGTGAGAAGATGAATAGTTACTATATTAAAGCCTTTATATTTTTATCAACTTTGGACATTTAGTAAAGAATTCATTGTTCAAATGTATCTTTGAAGATACTTATACTCAAATTTTAAATATATAATATAATAGAATATATTATTTTATGTGCTTATTCTTCATGGAGATATTACTTTTGTACCAAAAATATACATAAGTAAATATTGTATTTTGAATTTGAAATGGTACTTTGATACAAGGACAATGTTAAGCCGTTTATAAACAAGATGCTCTTATTCTGCTTGCCACTTGCCCTTACTAGGCTTCTCAGTTTAGCCTTCAGAAGCAGAAATAGTACAGAGGCTGGTTTCTACATATGGAAGTGGTCTGTCCTGTACCATGGTTTCTGGTATCTATGATGTTCACTATTGAAAGATACACTAGTCTGACATGTTAGGAACTTTATTTTATAATTTTAAACTGTCAATAGAAACATGGATCATTGCTGTTTTGTTATTGCTTATCACATTGTATAACTTTTGATGTAAGGGAAACTGTGAGAATTGGTGTTAATAATATTGATTACTTAGTGAAAATGGTAATGAAATATTCACCAGGAGTAATAATTTAGCTTCTCTCTTTAGAAAAGGAACTATTCTAGTTACAGTAATTAAAAGGATTGCTTCATTTGTATTCCTGCTTGTGTGATAAGACATTCTAACTTCATACTTTTCAAATCATATAAAGATGCTGTGCACAGTTGAATAAGATTAAGATGCTTGAAAAATGTTCTGTAATTTTCAGGTTTCAAGATATAATAAAGTTAAATAAATGCAACAATTGATACCAATCTCTCATTTTTTATTGGATATTTTATTATTTATATTTCAAATGTTATCCCCTTTCCCAGTTTCCAGTCCATAAGCCTCTATCCCATTCTCCATCCCCCTTCTTCTATGAGGGTGTTCCCCCACCCATCCATCCATCCCTTCTTGCCTCCCTGCCCTGACATTCCCCTACACTGGGGCGGGGGGGATCCAGCCTTGGCAGGACCAAGGGCTTCCCCTCCCATTGGTGCCCAACAAGGCCATCCTCTGCTACATATGCAGCTGGAGTCCTGGGTCTGTCCATGTGTACACTGTGGATGGTGGTTTAGTCCCTGGGAGCTCTGGTTGGTTGGTATTGTTGATCTTTTTTTTTTTTTTTTTTAGATTCAGTCTTTTTTTTGATGCCATTACAAACTTTTGATTTGTTTATAAATGGGAGTTAAGGGCCAAGTAGCAAATTCACAGTTCTAAGTTTGTCAGAATACTTTCAAGATAATAAGATAGTTAACAGATGGACAACAGTCCAGATTGTTGATCTTATGGGGTTGCAAACCCATTCGGCTCCTTCAGTCCTTTCTTTAAATCCTCCAATGGGGACCCCATTCTCAGTTCAATGGTTGGCTGCAAGCACCTGCCTCTGTATTTGTCATACTCTGGCAGAACATCTCAGGAGACAGCTATATCAGGCTCCTGTCAGCTTGCACTTCTTGGCATCAGCAATAGTGTCTGGGTTTGGTGACTGTATGTATAGGGGCTGAATTCCCAGGTGAGGTAGTGTCTGGATGGCCTTTCCTTCAGTCTCTGCTCCAAACTTTGTCTCTGTATTTCCTTCTACAAATATTTTTGTTCTCCTTCTAAGAAGGACTGAAGCACCCACACTTTAGTCATCCTTCTTCTTGAGTTTCATGTAGTCTGTGGATTGTATCTTGGGTAATGTGAACTTTTGGGCTAATATTCACTTATCAGTGACTGTATACCATGCATGATTTTTGGGATTGGGTTACCTCACTCAGGATCCATTCTAGTTCCATCTATTTGTCTATGAAATTCATGAAGTCATGGGTTTTAACAGCTGAGTAGTACTCCATTGTGTAGATGTACCATTGTGTCCCATAAGTTTGGGTATGTTGTGCCTTCATTTTCATTAAATTCTAAAAAGTCTTTAATTTCTTTATTTCTTCCTTGACAAAGTTATCTTGAGTTGAGCATTGTTCAACTTCCATGTGTATGTGTGCTTTCTGTCATTTTTGTTGGTATTGAAGACCAGCCTTCGTCCATGGTGACTTGATAGGATGGATGCATGGGATTATTTCAATCTTCTTATATCTGTTTGAGGCCTGTTTAGTGACTGATTATATGGTCAGTTTTGGAGAAGGTACCATGAGGTGCTGAGAAGAATTTATATTCTTTTGTTTTAGGACGAAATGTTCAATAAATATCTGTTAAATCCATTTGGTTCATAAGTTCTGTTAGTTTCTCTGTGTCTCTGTTTAGTTTCTGTTTCTATGATCTGTCCATTGGTGAGAGTTGGGTGCTGAAATCTCCCACTGTTTCTGCGTGAGTTGCAATGTATGCTTTGAGCGTTAGTAAGGTTTCTTTTATGAAACTTTGCATTTGGAGCATAGATATTCAAGATTGATAGTTCATCTTGGATTTTTCATTTGATGAATATGATGTGTCCTTCCTTATCTGTTTTGATAACTTTTTGTTGAATGTTGCTTTATTCTATATTTGAATGGCTACTCCAGTTTATTTCTTTGTATCATTTGCTTAGAGAATTGTTTTCTAGCCTTTTACTCTGAAGCAGTGTCTGTCTTTGTCAGTGAAGTGTGTTTCCTGTGTGTAGCAAAATGCTGGACCTTCTTTACATATCCACTCTGTTAGTCTGTGTCTTTTTATTGGGGAATTGAGTCCATTAATGTTAAGAGGTATTAAGGAATAGAGACTGTTGTTTTCTGTTATTTTTGTTATTAGAGGTGGAATTATGTTTATGTGGCTCTCTTCTTTTGAGTTTATTGCAAGAAGATTACTTTCTTGCTTTTTCTAAGGTATAGTTTCTCTCCATTGGGATTTTCCATCTATTATCCCTTGTAGGGCTGGATTTGAGGTCAGATATTGTGTAAATTTGGTTTTGTCGTGGAATACCTTGGTTTCTCCATCTATGCAAATTGAGAGTTTTGCTGGATATAGCAGCATATACTGGCATTTGTGTTCTCTTAGGGTCTGCATGACATCTGCCCAGGATCTTCTGGCTTTCCTAGTGTCTGTGGAGAAGTCTGATATAATTCTGATAGGTCTGCCTTTATATGTTACTTGACCTTTTCCCTTACTGCTTTTAATATTCTTTCTTTGTGCATTTGGTGTTTTGATTATTATGTGACGGGAGGAGTTTCTTTTCTAGTCCAATCTATTTGGAGTTCTGTCAGCTTCTTGTATGTTTATGGGCATCTCTTTCTTTAGGTTAGGGAAGTTTTCTTCTATAATTTTGTTGAAGATTTTACCGGATCTTTAATTTGGGAATGTTCGCTCTCTTCTTTACCTATTATCCTTAGGTTTGATCCTCTCATTGTGTCCTGGATTTCCTAGATTTATATTTTCTTTGGTGGTTTTTTCAATGTTTTCTATGGTATCTTCTGCCCCTTAGATTCTCTCTTCTATCTCTATTCTTTTGGAGATGCTTGCCTGTCTATGACTCCTGATTTTTTTCCTAGGTTTTCTATCTCCAGTGTTGTCTTCCTTTGTGATTTCTTTATTTTTTTCTATTTCCATTGTTCGATCCTGGATGGTTTTGTTCAATTTGTTCACCTGTTTGGTTGTATTTTCCTAAAATTCTTTAATGAATTTTTGTGTTTCCTCTTTAAGGGCTTCTACCTGTTCACCTGTATTGTCCTCTGTTTCTTTGAGGGAGTTATTTATGTCCTTCTTAGAGACCTCTAGCGTCATCATGATTTGTGACTTTAAACCAAAATCTTGCTTTTCCGGTGTGTTTGGATATCCAGGGCTTGCTGTGGTGTGGGAACTGGGTTCTGATGATGGCAAGTGGTCTTGGTTTCTGTTGCTTAGGTTCTTGCCCTTCCCTCTCACCATAAGCTTATTTCTGGTGTTAGCTGGTCTTGCTGTCTCTTACAGTGTCTTGATCCTCTTGTAAGCTTGTGTGTCAGCACTTTTGGAAACTGACTTTCTCCCCCATGGGATCTGGGTACAGAGAGTTATGGCACTGGGTCAGCTCAGGGCGCAGGCCCAATCTCTCAATTTTTTTAAATTAAGAATTTATAAGATATATTCTGTTCATGCCCCCCCATCTTTTTTCAGATCCCCTCCTTTACCCACCTATCCAAATCCTTGTTTTTTGTTCTCACTCTGTTTAGAAAATAATCAGGCAAATAAAAAAAAAAGTGAACAAACCAAGATAAAAATTACCGGAAAAAAGTGTAAGAAACACACACACACACACACACACACACACACACACACACACACACACACACACACACACACCAATAAAAAAACACAAAAATTGGAAACCAAGGCTCAGTAAGATAAAAGTAAATAACTAATAAAAGCAATATTAAACAAAAAAATCCACAAAGACACCATTGCATTTGTTTTGTGTAGCGTATCTACTTTTGGTATAGGACTTCCCCGTATGTGTGGCTTATAAAACCAGTGAGACTCCATTGGAGAAAATTGATTTTCATTTGCAAGTGGTTGTCAATTGGAGATATCAATTTTGGTTAGGGGTAGGAAATTATGTACACTTCCCCCCTTCAGCTCTGGGACCCATCTGGCTTGAACCTATGCAGGACTTGAGCATGCTGCCACATTCTTTGTGAGTTCATAAATGTACCAGTTCTATTGTTCTGGAAGACACTATTTTCTTGAGCCATCTCCTCTGGCTCTGACCATCTTTATGCTTCCTCTTCCACTATGGGATTGGGTGTGGTTCTAGGTTCTGCCTTTTCTCTTTCGGTGTCTGGAGGCTGCTAGTATGTGGGTAGCATAGAGAGGTGTTGCAGGTACGGGGTAAATGGCTGACAACTTGTGACCACCTGGTTTTGAGTGGGCATATCAAAGATTTGGAACATGGTTCCTGGAAGATAATAACTCAGTCAGGCTAGTGGTACCCAGATGGGTGGTCTGGTATAGTTGGTGTACCAAAAACTGTCTTATAGCTGCAGGGAGGATAATTCTTAGGTCTGGCAATATCCACTGTCCAGATAGTCTTGTTTCACGTCTTGAAAGTGGGCTTTACCCTCCTCTTTGAGTAGATAAGTTGGCAAGGGACTGGAGGGAGCTATGAATCAGGAAAGGCAGAAAAGTATTCACCAGTTATCATTATTGTTTGTCAGGCCACCTGATCTGTTGTACAGATCAGGCTTCAGGTGTTTTGGCTGCTTGGTATCCCTTGGTGGATAAACTCTACCTCCTTGGGAAATCAGAGCACTTCAAGGAAAAAACTTCATTTTTGTTTTTAACAGTTTTCCTTCAGCAGTTAATAAACCTTTTCCTTATGAATCATGAAATGGACATGAAAGGTGGCAAAGACTCACTCAGTGTCTGTATCAATATTTATTCCTTTGTCCTTCCCTCAGCATAGGGCTTGAATGATAGCAATTAATTCTGTCATTTAGACCCATGTGCCCTGAAGTGCGGCTTGTGCCTATGTGGTGATGCATTAGGTAGTTACTGTTGCCCTGGCTTTCCAGACTTGGTTAATGAAAAGTCTGCTTCCATAGGTATTGTGTGTAATTTAAAAAAAAATCTACGTTTGTTCCAGCTAGATGCCAGCAATGGCTGTCTTACCCAGCCCCTATAGCTAACCTCACCAAGCCTCTTCAGTCTCTGTTACTTGCCCAGTGCAACAGCTGTCTTACCCAGCTCCCATGTCTAGCTTATCTTTTTCCCATAAATGCTGTGATCACTCTACAGCAACCATCCACCCCTGTGGTTGGCTCTGCCAACCACCAAGGACCACCACTTAGCTGCGCCCTCTCTTTTCCCCACCTGAATTGTCACAAATGGAAAACACCAGACAATCTTAATATTTAAAATCAACCAGATGTCACAACCGCTGGGTTCAGAATCTATTGTCCTAAACTCATCAGCCATTCTGTTTTGGAATTCTTCTGGTGGTGAAGACTGCAACTGGGTCTAATAGCCCCCAAGCCTCCATAATGTTCATCGTCTCTGCTCTACAGCCTAGCTGAAAAGGCCTTCTCTCTTTTGTGTTGTCCTCTTCCTCTCTGAAACCTGGAAAATCCCCTCCTTATCTTTTCTCAATGATTGGCTTCAAACAATTAGGGAAACTCCCCCTACACATAGGTAAACAATTCAGTCTCTGCCTTAGGCAGGGCAGTGTCATGGAGGTTTGGGTGAATGGCCTTAGAAATGACCCAGCTTGTCTTGACAGTCATGAGCAGAACTCTAGTATCATCATCAGGCATCAGTGTCACAGAACTGGGACTGACGATTCTGTATAGCAGTAAAAATAAGACAGTACTGATCAAGTATCAGATTTTTGATATTGACTGATGTGGACATTTTACATTCATTGGGTATTTGCTCTCATAGGAGGGTTTCCACAGCATGGGGAGCCATTAGAGTCAGATACTGTCCCAGAATGAGCTTGTCAGCTTCCCTTACTAGTTTGGGGATAATGGATATTGTGTGCAAACAGGATGGCCAGTGGGAGACCATGCTTGAACAGTTATGCTACAGTTATCTGCCAAAATCACAGAATCTGAGTTAAATTTTCCTTTGAAATGCCCCAAATTTCATGGATGAAAAGATAGAACAGTTTGGTAATATTTGGTAGAGCTAAAGCTGGAGCTATGATTAGAGCCTGGTTTAGTTCTTAGAAAGCTTGTTTCTCTGCTTCAGTCTAATTTAAAGGTTGGTCTCCCACAGTGGACAAATAAAGGGTCTAGGCTATGTCAGCAAACTCAGTAATCTAGAGCCTGAAATATCTTGCCAATTCTAGGAGGTTACATACCTACTTCTTAGTTTGGGGAATGGGAATCCAGAGGATGGCTTTCTTCTGGACAACATTAAGAGTTCTACCTTGAGCAAGCTTTTATCCCAGAGAGGAGACATCTGTCAAGCTAAGTCTTTTGGGAGCAGGGTTGGGGGGAGGGAGTTGTACAATATAAAAATGTCTGAAGTAACTTGAGAGAGTCCATGAGTCTGTGTAAAATGCTGTCAATAAGAGATCATCTAAATACTGGAGCAAAGTGGAGTGAGGGTGTGGCACACAAAACCCTTTTCAATCTTTTTACAATGCTTCCCTAACAGGGTGTTAGAAGAATGTTTGAACCCTTATGGTAGTCTTTCCCAGTTTAGCTGACTAATCTCATTGGACATTGAATCAATCCAAAGACAAATATGTGCTGTCTCACTGGTGCCATGGGAATGAAAAAGAAAGTATCCTTAGTATCTAGGATCATATAGACCTGGTAGTCAAACAGGGGGGATACTGAACAGATTTATGAATTTGGAACAGTAGAGTGAATAATCTGTCTGCTTATTAACTTCACAGAGATTTCAGACTGGGCAATTATCTGAGGTTTTTGTTTATAAACAGACAAGAGAGACATATTCCAAGGCAGTTAACATGGGGTAAGGATGTTAGCTTCCAGTAGCCTCTTAATATGAGAACAATTCCAAGTCCAGTCTTTTGGTTAACAGGATTTGCTGGACACTTACTTTTGTGGTTGCAGCCAAGAGACTCAGCAGGACTGGTAGGTCACTGGTGTTCTACAAAGATGGAAGGATTTGCTTCAGCCCATGAGCATGATCCTTGGTTCTTGATTTGTTTTGTTTTTTTTTCTGTAGAGTCCAGAAGAGTTAGAAGACATTCTTCAGATAGAGGGGTAGTTAAACTAAGTTGATATGCAGCTGTAATGGGAATTGTAGCCATTTGAGGAGTAAAGGTCATGGTGGTGCTTCAGTTTGAAAGAACATCCCTGCCTAGAAGGAGGAAAAGGGCAATCTTGAATGACCTGAAGGAGTAAGTCATCTGTCTGTGGTCTAGGTTAATCCTTCTTTCAGATGTGAGATGATTGTCCTTAATCATGCGCATGTCTTTCTGTACTGGCTTCTTTTTATTTGCAACTATCCCTATTGGAGTGTTTAAAATTAAAATAGCCCCAGTGTCTGATCAAAGCTTAATCTGATGTTCTTCTATAGACATAGTGACAAAGAGGTATTGGAGGCCTAAGACTATAGAGCCTCCGGTCCTTCACTCTGATCCATTACCCATCTTCCTTGTGGTCAGGAGGGTCATGCCATTGCTTTCCTGGGTTGGGATGTCTCAGGCCCTCATTCTTTCTATGTCCCTTTTCCTTACAGTAAGCACACTGATTCCTTTTCCAGTGGAGCCTTTTTCATCCTTTCCATTTTGGGGGGACCTGTCCTCTGGACATAAGCATTAGAGAGCTTGGGCTTGGTTGACTAGAAATCAGCCATCATATTTTATTGTAGCTCAATCAGCAGTCAAGGCAGTTTTTCAGTATATGTTATTAAAAACCTTTTGGGCCACTCAAGTGAGCTAGAAAACAGTCATTCCAAGCAAAAGCCTGTAGCTTTGGGCATTGATCTTGTGAATATCTTGGGCTTATTTAGTGACAAAAAAAGCAAATTTAGTGCCCTAACCTTTTCCAGAACCAGTGAGTCAAGAGTGGTAAAGTACATTTTTTTTGTGTTATCGAGTTTATGACCCCTGGGAAAAAGACCACAGACTCAATCCAGATTATAATTAGTTACATTTATTAAAGCTGCTAGCAGGACAACAATCTCTGAGTCAAACTTGACATTGCTTTGCACAAAGGGGAGAGGAGGGCATTTTTAAGGGTAAAACCCACAAGAAACCATTGTATCTTCACAAACAAGTCAATAACTGTTCTTCTCTGCCATAATTAGGTAGTCAAGGCAACCTCAAAGTAGTCCTTGAATGTCTGCGTATGCAAGTTATAGAAGCCAAAAAACAGTTCATCATATCATAACGAGTAGATAGTCACAGTTGTACATTTTTGGGTGGGAGGTCCCTGTGTCAGCATTACTGGGAACTTACCTTCCAAGGATTGCTGTCAGATACAAATGGCTAGTGAGTACAGGATGGATGCTATCTATCATATAATCACCCAAGAAATGCCTTGGGACTCTTGTGGGCCCTGGAGAACCTTAGTAGTCTGAGACAAATTAGTGGGTTTTCAAGTTGTGTCCTGAATTCTATGTGCTGGTGAAGATTTTCCAGGGCTTGGGAAGTGGGGAACAAATTGGGATCCCGAGCAGGACACTTACATGGCAAAGCTGTCTCAGCAATCAGGACTAGTGGCTGAGGTCAAAAAGGCTTTCTTTGCCTCAATATGTTCCCTTTCCTCTGAAATCAACAGAATCAGAAGTCACTGGTACTCATTCCACAGTGAGTGATGGCTGTGGAGGACAGATTCCAGGAAGGCAGTTAGGGCTTGGATTTTGTTAGAAAAGCGGAAGGGGGAGGTTGATTTTCCAATCATACAAATCTCAAGTAGAGAAAGGGATGTAGACTAGGAACAAATGTTGCCTTTCCCCTAAGCCTCTGCCCCCACCTCCAGGAGGGAGTGGGCCTCTATCAGGGGAAAGACAGAAACTGGGACTAATTAATTGAAATCTGGAGCATGGCAGGCTCTCAAGCAGGATTCCAAAGGCAGCAAAGGAAGTGCAGGGGAGGGAAAAACTGGATTTCCATCAGGAGGCATTGTGGTGGTTACAGAGGGAAAAGGGGGTGGGGACAGGAGGTATAGATCTAGAAGGGGAAGTGGGGATGGATTGCAGAGGAAAGATTGATAGAGTAGGGTGAGATAAAATAGAGGAGCCTGATGTTGGCAGAGTATTTTAGAAACCAAAACACTGTGATAATCCATAAAGTGTAACTTTAAGATAAGGGAATGGGTTTTAAACAAGTGATCAATACAGACCAGGGTACCCTGAGGAATCCTGTGACCTTGAGTCAGACTGATTTCACAATGGCTGGGTCTATGGACTGATCAATGGCCATACCACTTCATCGGAGTGCCAGTTGATATCAAAATAAGTATGCAGCTTTTCCCTTGACAGTTAACCCCTGTAGTCTTCTCCAAATACTTGGGAGAAATTCTTCACCATATTTCAAAGGGGTGAGAGTTTCAAGTTTGCAGTCTCCATGTTAGCGAAAAATTTAAGTGATTCAGTGAAGTAGAAATTTTCACAGGATCAACCCAGAAGCAATTAAGAGAAGAAAAACCCATGGAAGACTTGTTGAGGATCCCATGTTGTAGGAGCAAGTGAGAAGCCTTGTCCAGGGGACAATTCTGGGAGCAGTTTAATATGGCTGGAGAAGAAAGGGGACAATTAGGGGAGTTTGCAGACAAAAAGACCAAGCAAACAACAGCATACAAAGGGTGCTGCGAAGTGGGGGAAGATGGAGAAGCTTTTAGCAGCCCCTTGGAGAGTTTTCTCATTAAATCAGAATGAATGTGGGGAGCAGCCCAGTTCCCTTCTTTTCAGGACCAATAAAAGAAAAGGGGTGACAAAAAAGACAAAATAGAAATACAAACAGCATTTTTTTAAAAAAATCAATTAAATAGCCCCTTGGGCCAAACTTGTTCAGTATGCATTCAATCACTCATACAGTTGGCTGGCCATTCTTTCAAACAAAACTGAAAACAGATCTCTCATAAGAGGCAGAACCATAAAACTTTGCTATTGGAGTCCCAACTTAGTGTGGGAACATTGGGGAAAGATCCTCACCTGGAAAATCCTTCATTCAGATAATGTCCCCCCCCCCAGAAAAGTTTTACCATCTTATTTAGAATAAGACTCTCCAGAAAGGGTCTATTAATCTTAATTAGAAGGCTCCCCACAGAGCTTGTCATCCTCAAACAGAACTGGAACTGAATTGAGTATACAGACTTACCCCCTTTGAGTATCAGAAGGACTCCGTCTTGATGTCCAGGAACATTCAGTCATCCAAGACCTCTTTGGACTCAGTAAGAGGAGTGGCGCCCTGGACCATTTCTCAGTGAGTACCTCCCCTGAAACCTCTCCCTAGGCAGAAAGGCCCAGAAAAAGGCTGAGTCCCACTAGGCATGGGAAATTTTGCTGAGGCTCTCCAAATGAAGTGATTCATGCTATTACCAATAGCTACACAAATTAAGGAAAAAGAGAATAATGACCTTCAATAATGACCAAAGAGTAGGGCAATGCATTTTGTTCTTATAGTGTGTAATTCACCCCTTCTTTTGATTTATTGGTTTGGAATTATTTATTTCTTGCATTTGCTTGGATATGATTGACCTCAGATTGAAGTTACTCTTCTGGCACATTCTGTAGAAATGAATTTGTAGACAGTTTAAATTTTGTTTTGTTATGTGTTGGTAGCCACCCGTACCAGCTGTTGTCTGTTAGTACAGGGCACAGCTGTTGTCCACCCCCGAAGGACGCAGTGCGCATGCGCAAGGGTGTGTTCGCGCCAAGTCTTTGCCCACCCCAGGGCGTGCCAATGAGATCACGGCTATGCGGCCAATCAGGAAGGAACATGTTGCTTTGGGGGATATAAAGCTAATGCTCTCTGGGGCCGCGGCGTCTCTCCTCTTCAAGATAATAAACGTTTTGCTGCAGAAGGATCCTGGTGTCCGCGTGCGTTCTTGCTGCCGAGACGATATGCTGGCGAGACGATAGCGTGGGACAGTTATGAAATGTTTTTCTTTCTCTTCCTATTTTGATTTAAGTTTTGCTGTATAGTAGTATAGTATAGTCCAGACTGACACCCTTGGTCTCTTAGAGTCTATAAAACATCTGTCCAGGCCCTTCTGGGTTTTAGAGTCTCCATTGAGAAGTTAGATGTTATTTTAATGGGTCTGCCTTTGAATGTTACTTGTTCTTTTTCACTTGCAGCTTTTAATAGTCTTTTTTGTTCTGTAAATTTAGTATTTTTAATTATTATGTATCGTAAAACATCTTTTCTTGTCCTATTTGATGTTCTGTATACTTTATACCTTGATAAGCACCTCCCCTTTAGGTTTAGGAACTTTTCTTCTATGATTTCCTTGACTGTATTTTCTACTCCTCTGACCTGGGATTTTTGTTTGGACCATCATTGATCTAATATTTATTCTTACATTAATATTCAAAGTAATTGAGTAATTAGTTTTGTTATAGTATTTTATATACTTTTTGTTGATTTCCCTCTCCCTGCCCCTTCGTGTTGATCATCATCTCCCAATAGTTTCCCTTCTGTTTTCATGTCTCATGTATTTTATTGCTGTTTTCCGTTTCCCACTTACAATCTCAGCTTCCCTCTCACAATCCTGTACCCTTTCTAGTTTCATAACCCACATCCTCCTCGGCACACCAATCTAAGATTCTTGTCTTAGGTTTTTTATCAATGATAAAACCACATGTCCAAAAGCAACTTGGAGGAATGACTTTGTTTTAACTTTTTACAAATTGTAGTCCAGAATTATGGGACGCCAGGCAGGAATTTAAGACAGAAACCTGGAGACAGAATCGGAAACAGAAGCCATGGGGAAACACTGTGTACTGACTTGCATAGCTTGATTTCTTATACATACCAGGTCTGTCTACTCAAGTTTTGCAACCGCCTAGAGTGGTCTAGGCCCTCCTATATTGATCATTAATCAAGAAAATGCCTGCCATTTGCCTATAGACCAATTTTATGGATGTATTTTCTCAATTGAGGTTCATTCTTCCCAAGTGACTCTGGTTTGTGTCAAGTTGACATAAAACTAAACTGCACAGATCCCTATATGTAAAAATAGCAGTGTCTATATTTCTGTATAATAGAATGTCCAGTTCCATCTAATTTTTCACAAATATTATTATTTCACTTTTCTTTATAGTTCTCTGAAGAAATAGAAATGTCTAATAAATACTTGGAAATGTGTCCATACTTAATTCTCAGACAAGGTCAAATAAAAATTATTTTGAGATGTTACCACACCCTAATGAGAAATACTAAAATAAAATAAAATAAATCAAATGACAACTAATGTTGTCTGTTGAGGATATGTTGTATCCTCAGAAACCTTATTTACTGTTAGGAGTGTAAACTATTGCAGTCCCTACTGAAATTGGTGTGGAGTTTTCTCTTATATTAAAAAAAAAAAACCTCAAGAAAGAGTTACTTTATGACCTAGATACATCGCTCCTTGGTATATAGCCAATGAATTCTAAGTGTCACAGAGGTATGTACATATCCATGTTTAATGTTGTACTATTCACAATTATGATCTGCCCAGGTAGCTGCCAACAAATGAATAAGGAAAATATGGCATATATTCACAACTAGTTCACCTTTAAAGCATGTTTTGGTGCATTTGTAGATAGATGCCTTAGAGCAAAAGGGTGATATAGTCTTTTACTCTTCTCACATTATAGTATATTGCTCATTTTCTGTCATTTTCCAGGAGGCTCACAATGAAAAGGTTAACCAGTAAGCTCTATTTATGCTCAGAATGCTTGTTGTAAACAATAGAAGGAATTTTATAAGGTTGTTATAAAATGCCAGTGTCCACTAGATGCCTCATACTGTTTAAATTTGTGTTTGCCTAACAACTCCAGCTGCTCTTTTGGGGGCCAGAAGCCACATCTTTGATACACCTATTGTCCTTGCTTACCTTCGGATGGTCCCATGTACAGCTGAGTAGCCACAACTAGTCAGTCTATACTCATGCCACCATGCACCGCAGCAGACATTCACTGTTGCTTTTTCCCAGAAGCATGACCTGTTGGTTGGCAACAAGTTGTTGGAGATGGAAAAGCCCTGCTAGAAGATATGGTGTTAATGCTCAATGGGCTGAAATGGAGCTGTGTACTTGAATGTGCTGAAGCTTGAGTTGTTCATCACATTTATTTCTTAACTGTTTTTACAAATTTATTCAAGGACTACTTTGTAGTGGTACCTGCTCTGTGAATTTTTCAGACTTTTACAAATTATCTTTTCTTTGTCTTTGCCTCTCAGTCCATCTTTTGAACATACATAACCAGAAGAATTCTGAAACTTGTGTTCTCATCCACTCTATGAATAACTAGAGTTTGCTTTCATCTGTCATCGGGATGATTTCTAATAATTAAAATGTTTTGTAGTCCATGTTCTAAAGTGGCATTGACTGAAGATTTAAATTCAGGCTTCCCTTTGTAAGCATAAGCATATCATGATCTTCTGGAATATTCAAAATTAAAATAAAACTTCAAACATGCTCACACTGTGGTTATTGGATGTGTGCTTTGGAAAACAACCACTGTATTTTTATGCTATTAAAAGAGCAATATTTTCTGAATACATGAAACAGGTTTAAATTTTGGGGGCATGTTCTTTCTACAGCACAATAATATCACTTTCTTCCAAAGGCCTCCAAGGTTGATCCAGGCAACCAGGAACACAAAGGAGTAGTAGATACACAGAAAAATGCCCAACTTTAGAATGCATGACAGTTCTTTGAGATGGAGCATGGGGCATTAGCATTTACCTCATAACCAAGCAATGCACTCTAAGTAGAAGCTGAAAGGAGCAGTGGCTGTACTGTATTTTTTAAAAACTGATGTCAAAGAACTAGTGCAAGATAGAAAAATATCTCACAAAAGTATTAAATAACTGTACACAGTCATTACATAAGAGTAATGGAAGCTTCTGACCTCTGGAAGCTTATATTCTGCCTGAGAAGACAACAATAAAAGCAGACACCTATTCATTTGTAAGTATACAAAATAAGGCAAAAGTGATGTGACCTTGAAAGGCCACTATACAGCTTTTGCTTGCATTAGGCTCGCCTAAAGAAGTGTTTCCACTAAGACCTGGAGGATGACAGGCAGAGGTGAAGGAGGTGTGTATGCTGAAAGGTGGTGAGCAAGAGTGTGTTTCTGTTGGCACACATTGAATCTCAGCTAGAAGGTACTTGGATTTATTTTTAAGGTATCATAAATACATGTGGTTATTACTTTATTAAGAATATCTTGTTTTCCCTATGCCCAATCTACATCATTTATCAAATAATCCACTCTCCTCTAATGAATAAAATGAATTATCTTAATCACGTATTAATTCACATATTCATTATTTGGGGAGAACAAAATTGTCCCCAAACTTTGAAACTTAAAGCAACAAATATTTGTGACCTCACCATGTTTCTGGTGGTTAGCAATCTTTGAAAGGCTTAGCTAAGTGGTTATTATTCAAGGTCTTAATAGAAAACCACATGTTAGATGTCACCTGGTACTGCAGTCACCCCAGAGCTTGACTAGGACTAGATCATCTACTTAAAAGATGACACCTTCAGTTTGTCTAAGATGGTTACTATTATTAAGCATACACAAACACAAAGTTTAACATCCTAGTTATAGCTTTTCTGTCTCAGGGGTCATCCTACACACAGGGGGGAAGGAAGGGAGAGAGAGAGAGAGAGAGAGAGAGAGAGAGAGAGAGAGAGAGAGAGAGAAGATGACAGATATCTCAGCATTTCAATTTCAGTTGGCAGAAAGCCCCATTCATCTCATAGAGCTACTATAGGATGTAAGCTAATTCTTCCACAATGGAGACAGAAAGGAGTCAGAAGTAACCCCAAAGAGGACTAAAACATTCATGGATTTTTTTATGCAATTGAGTGTACATTTAGTTCCAAAGAACATACAACTTACGAAAACTGAAATTGTCTTCTATAATCCAGTATCAGAAACAATAAATGGTTACATCTGCCATAGTCTATTGATCATACAGACCAGCCCTGATATACTTTGTCAGAGAATTATACAGGGTGTAACTACTAAAGGCAGGAGCTATTGGGAGTTATCTTGGTAGCTGATGACACAGATAACAAATATTGAGAAAAAAATCAGCAAGTAAAGATACTTCTTGATGACCCTGATGACCCACACTCAATCCTCAGGACCCACATTGTATAAAGAGAGAATCAACTACTACCAGTTGTTTTCTAACCTCCACGGGCACATTGTGGTGTGCATAACTCCCTATAACATGCACACACAACAAATAATATCCAGATCCCTCCCATGTATGTGTGTGTGTGTGTGTGTGTGTGTGTGTGTGTGTGTGTGTGTGTGTGTGTGTGATAAGCCAAATGTGGTGGCACACAACTATAGTTCTGTGGCTGGGAGACAGATAGGCAGTCAGGGATTGCTGTGATTCACTCACCGGAAAGCAAGCCTGGAGAATGTTCTAAGTCATGAGAGACCATGTTGCAAGAGAAGGTCAATGGATATGAGGAAGAACACTCAACGTTCTCCTCTGACCTTCATATAGATGTGCAAGTTCCCACACATACACAGATATGTGGAAATGTGTACACACAGAGAGAAATTAAAATTAAAACAGGATGTACATTATTCTTTACCATTTCTGCCTTAACAAAGACCCCAAACAATAGTAAATACTCTTTTGAATGTGACATAAATTTGAGGTAATAGATCCCGAAGGTAGTTTGAAATTACTTGTAAAAATCTGAAAAAAAAAACCCTATTGACTTGCTAATTTTACTATTTTAATTTTATCCAATGGAAATACCCATCTGCTTAAAGATTAAAGTTATAACAGGATTATTCAGCACAGTAGGTTTTATACAGAGTCCACAGTGTGAGTTCACAATAGAGAAACTATTACATAGTGTTGAGGCAGCCTCCCTAGCATAGCTGTAGTCATTTTGTTCCATGCTGCCAGCTATTTCACATTGTTGCTGTAACATGCCTGCCAGTCATTGACACGGAAAAATGACTTTGACTCTAAGCAGGGTCATACTGACCACATACCCTGTTATGTTCTGAGGTTTGTTAATCTTAAGAAATTTGACAACTTTAAGTGCCACTAAGAGCCAATCAGAATAAAGGTCAGTTAAAACTGTTTTGTCTAGCTAGTCAAAATAGCTTGAGTCAGAGCAGACCACCAGGCAGCATTTCCTGCACCCACATACAAGCTCATTGTGGGTTTTTTTCTATAAAAGCTGTTCCTGAGAAATGTTCCGATTGTATCCTCAGCCCCGGAATTCTGATCTACTGCCCTGATTAATCAGTCTTAATGTGTGCTTTCAATAATCCATCCTGTCTGACAGAGATTGGTGTTCTGTGGTTTAAGGGGTGACACCTGGACCCCAACACACATAGTATATAAAAAAACACACAACAAACTTGTATAGAGAAAAGTTATTTATATGGGAAAATATTCAGATGATGTGAAGATCCAAGCAGGCCATAGATAAGAATTTTTGGCCTTATTCTATAAGGGTTTCTAGTGTGTGTTTATGTACAAATATATCTACATTCCTTGAAGAGTTTCTGGAAGATACACACAAACCTGTTAATTTTAGGTTCCCGGGGTAAGTGGAATTATGGCATTTTGCTTATCTCTACATTCTGATTTCTCATCAGCATAGCTTATTTTTATAAATAATGATTTAGTCATAAATCATCTCCAAATCACAGTGGAAGATAAAAGAATATAAAATATTGCCAATTAGTAGGCAACAAAAAGAGAAGCAAAGAAAATGATATAGCTTATAGCAGAAGCTTAATTTGATGATTATATATTATCTACATGAAAGCAATTTCAAGTTTTATTTTTAAAAACAATCATTTATAGATATTTTGTCATTTGTCTGAAACATAAAAAGTTCTACAAAAATTGGTCAACAAGCAAACAAAAAGTAGACCATACTAACAATAATTGATCTAAGCAAGGTAGAACTCCGGGCAATAAAATAAAATAAAACCACTCATTACATCCGAACTTATTCCATGGTAAAAGGCTCAAATACATATCATAAAGTTGTGCATGAGGGAACATAAAATCAGAAAGCAAAAAAAGCAAAACCAAGAAGAACAACTAGAGAAATGAATAGAAATACAAGAGTACTCGGTAGATTTTATCTTTTAGCCTTTGGTGGTAGCAAAATTAAACAATAGATATTGATATAAATGAAAAGGAAATACTAATAGATTGGAGTCAACAAAATAACCTCCACCAGGCTGGAGCAAAGTTAGGGGTTGTCAGTAGTTCTGTGTCTGTCTATTCTACAAGATAAGATTATGGTTTAATTTTTGAAAAAGAGGTAAGCTTCCCTTCCCCCACCAGCTTCCCTGTTTGCTGAGTCCTATGGAGCAAGCCCTGTTTCCCTGAGCAGCCTGATAACCCAGCGGGAAATCCATTCTCCCCCAAACTTGTATGCCCACCTTCATCAGATTTGAAGCTCCTGAACCTCCAGATCTAGAACTATACAATCCAAGGATACCCATCAGAGGCCTGACATACCAGGACCATCAAGGTTCACTCCCTGCCAATACCTACTACAATAGGAAAATCCAGGGACCGAAGCCATCCAGATGGCTAAAGGCCCCCAAAAGAACACAATCCAAAATAAAAAAAAGACATATTCAGAGCACAGCTACAGCTACCCCTCTACAAGTCCTAGATATTCTAACAAAACTGAAGCACAAGAAAATGACTTTAAATCCAATCTTATAAAGATGACAGATGCCTCTAAAGAGGAAATAAACAAATCCCTTAAAGATTTATAGGAAAATACAATTAAATAGGTCAAGGAAATAAAATTGTGTATGACGTTTAAGTGGAAATAGAAGCAATAAAGAAAACACAAACTGAGACAATTCTGGAGATGGAAAACACAGAGAACAGAACAGGACAACAGATGCAAGAATCACCAACAGAATACAGGAGACATAAGAGAAAATTTCAGGTGTAGAAAACACAATAGAAGAAACTAATATATCAGTCTAATAAAATCTTAAATCTAAAAATTTCTTGACACAAAACAGTCAGGATATCTGGCATACCATGAAAAGACATAACAAGAATAATAGAAATAGAAGGTGAAGAGACCAAGCTCCAAGGCCCAGAAAATATTTTTAACAAGATCATAGAAGAAAACTTTTCCAACCTAAAGAAATGGCCGTAAACAAAGAGACGCTTATAGAACACCAATTAGACTAGACCAGAAAAGAAATCCTCCCGCCACTTAATAATCAAAACATAAAATCTGCAGAACAAAGAATATTAAAAGCAACAAGGGAAAAAGAACTGGTTAACATACAAAAACAGACCTATCAGAATTACACCTGATTCTTTTTTTTTTAAGAGATCTGAAGTGATTTTACTTTTATTTCCTTCACGTTGAGCCAATCATTAAATTTCACAGTGATTTCTGGAGTGGGGCAGAAGGAAGGCGTCATTCAGTGTGATGGAGGCCATGGCCTGGTTGGCCTCACTGGGGAAGCTGGAGGAGCACGGACTGGCAGGTAGGTGATGTTCCGAGAGCTGGAGTGCTGGTAAGCGATGTCCTCAGCAGCTTCCAGCTTTCGCAGCTCCATTAGGCCATCACCTGCTGTGGCCAGCGAGTTGGCAATCAGCTCAGCTATTTTGGAGTCAACCTCAGCAGAGATGATGGCCACCTTCTTCTGCTGCTCAGCCTTTTCCACTACAAATCTGGCTCTCTCTGCTTCCTGTTGAGCCACCTGTTTGGCTTCCACCGCCTCTGTGAACTCCTTTCCGAAGGTCAGATGTGTCAGGGACACGTCATCCAGGATGAGCCCAAATGTTGCTGTTCGCTCTATGAGGTCATCGCTCACCTGCCTGGAGACCAGCTCTCGCTGGGTAACCAATTCTCCAGCATTGAATCGAGCCACCATCAACTTGAGGATCTCTGTGGTGATAGAGGACAGCACCCGCTCATCATAGTCCTTGCCAATGCTGGTGTAGATATGAGGAAGCTGGCCGACCACTGGCTGGAAGAGGATGCGTTGTGTGATGTTGACATTCTGCAAGTCTTTGCTACCAGTGATGACCGGCACATTCCGTGGTTGAGAGCGGCAGTCAAAAATAATTGGCTTCTGTATCCAAGGGATGAGAAAGTGAGTCCCTTCCCTTACCACAATATCCTGTACGCCATGGAATCGATCAAAGATGACAGCTCTGTGTCCAGCATCCATGTTATGTAAAGCAGAGTTCTCCACACCTCCTGCAACTGATAACACCAGGCCAAACATTCCGATGGACTCAAACACTTTGGCAGCCATCACTCCTTCTGTTGCTTCCACTCATACGTGTTTCCACTCTGACCTCCACATGAATTCCCCTACACCTGATCCTTAACAGAGACTCTTGCAACCTCTAAAAAAACCAAAGGTGCTAATCTACCCTACTATACCCACCAAAATTCTCAATCACTAAATATGGTGAAAACAAGATATTTCAAAACAAATCCAAATTCAAACACTATCTATTACAAATCTAGCCCTACAGAAAATACTAGAAGATAAGCTCCAACCTAAGGAGGATAACTAAACCAAGAAAACACAGGAAATAAAGTAATTCCATTCCAGCAAAAACAAGGGAAGCACACAGAAACACACACACACACACACACACACACACACACACACACACACACACACACATTGCACACCCACACCACTGCCACCACCACCATCAAAACTATCACTGGTCATTAATATCTTTCAACATCAATGAACTCAATTCCCCAATTAAAAGACACAGGCTAATAGAATTGATGAAGAAACAGGATCCACCATTTTGCTGCATACAAGAAACACACCTCAGCAATACAGATAGATATTACCTCAGAGTAAAATGCTGGAACAAAGTTTTCCAAGCAAACAAACCCAAGAAGCAAGCTGCAGTAGCCATTCTAATATCTAATAAAATAGACTCTCGAAATTAATGAAGAGACAGGAAAGAAGCTTCCCATACTCATCAAAGAAAAAAAATCTACCAAAATGGTATTTCAGTTCTGAATATCTATGCCCCCAAACACAAGGTTCTTCTACACTGCTGGTGGGGGTGCAAACTTGTACAACCACTTTGGAAATCAATTTGTCATTTTCTCAGACAACTAGGAATAGTTCTACCTCAAGACCCAGCTGTACTACTCCTGGGCATATACTCCAAAGATGCTCCAACACCCCACAAAGACACTTGCTCAACTACAGTCATAGAAGCTTTATTCGTAATAGCCAGAAGCTAGAAACAACATAGATGTCCCTCAACTGAATAATGGATAAAGAAAATGTGGTATCTTTACACAATGGAATACTATTCAGCTATGAAAAATAATGACATCATGAATTTTGCAGGGAAATGGATAGATTTTGAGAATATCATCCTGAGTGAGGTAATCCAGTCCCCAAAGGACATGCACATAGTATGTATTCACTTATAAGTAGATATTAGCCATAAAACATAGAATGCCTATGCTATACTCCACAAAGGAGGATGGACAGGAAGGAGGGTACAATAAATGATGTTTAAGTCTTATTTGGAAGTAGGAATGGAATGGTTGTAGAAGGCAGGTGGAAGGAGGGAACTGGATGGATAGGTGAGGGGATCGGAAAGGGAGTGGGGAGGGTTTGGGATCAGGTGTGGGGAGGGGCAGGGGATGGCCAGATGGCCATGAGAGTGAAAGGAGATCTGCAATTGACAGGGGGAGGTAGAGGGTATCTCTAGGAAGAAACAAAGACCTGAGATGGGGAGGTACTCAAGAATCAGTGGGGGTGTCCTTAGCTGCAATCCATAGCATTGGGGATATGAAGTTCGGGAGACCATCTCCCAGCCAGGCAGGAACCCTGGTGGAGTGATAGGGACACCAACCCACCATAAAACTTTCAACCCAAAAATTTACCCTTGTCTACAAGAAATGTACACAAGGGAGGCAGCAGAGACTGAGGAAATGACCGATAAATAACCATCCCAACTTGAGACCCACCCCATGGGCAAGCACCAATCCCTGACACTATTAATGATGCTCTGTTATGCTTGCAGACAGAAGCATGTTGTCCTCTGAGAGGCTCCACCCAGCAGCTGACTCAGACAGATACAGAGACCCACAGCCAAACAGTAGATGGAGTTTGGGACTCTTACGGAAGGATTGGGGGACCTGAAGGGGATAAGACCAACAGAGTCAACTAACCTGGACCCTTGGGGCTCTCAGAGACTGAAGCACCAAACAAAGACTATACATAGGCTGGACCTCGGCTTCCCTGCACATAAGTAGCAGATGTGCAGCTTGGCCTTCATGTAGATCCTAAAGAACTGAACGGGGTGGCTATCCCAAAAGCTGTTGACTGTCTGTGGGATATGTTCTTCTACCTAGGCTGCCTTGTCTAGCCTCAGTGGAAGAAGGAAGACTGCCTATCCTGCCAGATATTTGAAGTGCCAGGGTGGGGGGATATCCATGGGGAGTCTCACCTGTTCAGAAGACAGGGTGAGGAGGGGAGGATTGTGGAGGGAGTGACCAGGAAGGGGGCAGTGAGCAGGCTGTAAAGTGAATAAGTAAAAAGTAAATTAAAAAAATTAAACAAGAAGAAGAAGAAGAAGAAGAAGAAGAAGAAGAAGAAGAAGAAGAAGAAGAAGAAGAAGAAGAAGAAGAAGAAGAAGAAGAAGAAGAAGAAGAAGAAGAACCAAATTGATCGTAACCTCTAGCTACTACCTTTCTAACTTCAGATTCTTTCCTGAATCTGTCTCACTGTTATTTACACACTGACTTACATATCTATCCCCATTGCCTTTAGGGGTCTCCTAAACATCATCATTCAATTCCTACCTGTCCTCACTATGCCAGCCCATCCTCTTATCAGTTTCTATAGTAATTTCTTCTGTATTTGCAATTCCAAAGGAATCTTTGCTGTGGGTTTCACAAGTGTGCTAATTCTGAGATGTATTGCTACATCAGTTAATAAAGCTAAATGTATTATTAACAGCCAGGAATGTTTACTCAATGAATACTTCTAGCACACATATACTGATTATATCTAATCTTCTGTTTAATAATAATAATCTTCTAATAATCTTTGTTTATTAACAGCACAAAACCCTCAACCACTCATATACCCAGTCTCCCCAACCCAAAGGTACTCCATAGTACTGAAGTTACCAGAGTACAGGCATCTGTCCTGTCATGGATTCTTCCTGACTTTCATTCTTCCTGGTTGGTTCTTACTGGAGCTTGAAGCCAGGTAGACTTCAGAAATGCCAAACCCTTTCTTGTGAGAACTTTCTTGTGAGTTGTTAGGTTTTAATGCTTTGTTCTCCAGGAAGCAACCATTTGCCCTCATTGTTTATAGTCTTCTCTAAGATATTATACATTAGAAACCTAAAACTATTATGTCATCTGAGTGCATAGCTTTAATCACGGCACTTGGTACTCTAACATGGCATCTTAGTTCCTAAGGTGACCCTGATTCCTCTCCATTTCCTGCTCTATGTCAGTCCATGTAGTCTAGGCCACCCAACCGATAACAAGTGTTTGTTCCATCTTCTGAACTCAACTTTCCTCTCAATTTAAAAAATAAACAGCTTGCTTCTTATTTAAAAGATGCCCCCCTAATGATCTCTTTATTCATCCATATCCACAATTTTGTAATTCCCCTCCATTGAGTATGAGCCTGAACTTACTGACTCCTTTTAATGAGTTAGATATATATATATATATATATATATATATATGTGTGTGTGTGTGTGTGTGTGTGTGTGTGTGTGTGTGTACACATCTTGTTTTAAATCTTTTCCCAGCAAGTGCCTGGGTTGTGTTTTTACCTGTCTTTCAAAGTTTGTTATGACTAAATGAGACCATTTTGAAGGAAGAATAGAACTGGGTACAGGTACATGGATATGTGTCTTCTCCTTACTATTTCTTTAAAAATATTTTCTTGCTGTCCACTTTTTATCATCGTGACTGAAATGAAATTAACAATTCCTGCATGAGAAGATTAGATATAATCAGTATATGCATGTTAGAAGTTTTCATTGAGTAAACATTCCTGGCTGTTAATAATACATTTAGCTTTATTAACTGATATAGCAATACATCTCAGAATTAGCACACTTGTGAAACCCACATCAAAGATTCCTTTGAAAATTCAAATACAGAAGAAATACTATAGTCAGAAAAGAATGCCTTGGTATAAGACTTTTTCTGATTCTTGAAGTAGACAGTAATAATATATCTATCTACTGAACTGTTAAAAGGCGCAGTTTGATGGGAGTCCAAGATCCATATTTGTATTATCCACACTATAATCATACTGTAAAGCCATTCAGTCTTAATATTATATAATGGTAAGTTATATGTCCTGATTAAGATGAGGTATTGATCACCATGCTAATATTAGCTAGGATAATCTATGCCAAATGCTGCAGTAACAAACCCTGAAGTCTTCATGGCTTTGCTCGTTCTCTCAGGCAAAATCTACTTTCTAGCTACTGCTTCTTTTTGTGCCCTTGAATTTCTGTAGCTCCCAATATCATCATATCAAGGGAAGTGAGGCATTGGAAGGTTGGTCAGATACTTTTCGTTGCTTCATTCCTGAGCCTTTATAAAACTAGTTACATACTTAGATAAAGCATAGAAAGTTGGAAATTTTTTATTTTTTTTATTTTTTATCCCCTTTTATCTGTTATCCCCCTTACCAGTTTTCTGTCCGCAAGCTCCCATCCCATCCCCTTCTCTCTGCCTCTATGAGGATGTTCCCTCACCAACCATGCCTGCCTCAGTGCCCTAACATTCCCCTACCCTGAATCATGGAGCTTCCACAGAACCAAGGTGCTCCCCTCCTACTGGTGCCCAATAAGGCCATCCTCTGCTACATATCCAGTTGGAGCCATGGGCCCCCCGTGTATGATTTGGTTGTGTATGATTTGGTCCCTGGGAGCTCTGGGGCATCTTTGGTTGATTGTTCTTACATGGATTGAAAAACCCCTCAGCTCCTACATTCTTTTTGCCCTAATTCTCCAAAGTCCTGGTTTGGCACATAATGTGTATTGACTATGAGAGCCTCAAATTATACTGGGCTCCTGTCAGTAAGCACTTAGCATCCATAGTGACTGGGTTTGGTGTCTGCAGATGGAACAGATCCCTTAGGTGGGGCAGTCTGCTCCACTCTTTGTCCCTGCAATTTTGACAGGAGGAAGTCTGCATTAATATTTTTGAGGTGGGTGGGTGGCCCCATCCCTCAAACTGGAGCCATGCTTATTCACTGGATATGGTCTCTACAGGTTCTATCTCCCCTTTGTTGGCTATTTTGGCTAACACCCTCCCTGTTGGATCCTGGGAACCTCTTGGGTCCCTAGCATCTGGGACTTTCTAGTGGCCACTAGACCCTGGCCTCCAACTGCATAGGTAGCAATGAATAGCCTAGTAAGGGTACCAGTGGAAGGGGGAAGCCCTTGATCCCAAGACTGAACCCCCAGTGAACGTGATTGTTGGGGGAGGGGTGGTAATGGGGGGAGGATGGGAGGGAAACCCATATAGAAGGGGAGGGGGAGGGGTTAGGGGGGATGTTGTCCTGAAAACCAGGAAAGAATAACACGACCCAAAATAGGTGGTAATTAAGTCCAGATTTTGGCATTTGGTAGTCCTGCACCATGGTTACCCCAGCAGCGCCAGGGGGAATCACCAAGTGAGGCTGCTTACATTTCAAAGACACTCCCCCTTAGGGTCTTCCAGGGAACCCAAGGTCCAGACTTTGACTCAGGTGTAGAAGGAAAATGATTGCGGGCAGTGTCCCCCAAAGTGTTGATGCTTTTATTATGTCCATGAAACATGGCCCAGGTTGTGTTTCTCTGCCTCAGTGACCTCCCTATGCAGCTAATGTGAAAAGCAGCCATCGACAACAACTTTGCCAAATGAAAAGAGGTGCCCTAGTTCCACCCCACGCAGGGGCTACCAGTCTGGGGCCATACTTTCAGGAGCCACCCTGCTCCTGCTGCTTCTCCAAGGCTCTCCTGCCCCTCCATTCATTAGCAGACTCCAAGGTGCCTATACATGTTCCCAGCCCTGCTTCTCTGGACTCAGAAACCTGGTCCTGCCTGGTGCACTTATACACCATTGTGCGGTGTCCTCAGCTTTTACTTCAAGCTGAGGGGAGAAGACACTGCAGTTATAGTAGGTCTGGCTTTACTTTTAATAATGGATGAAAGACTTTGCTGAACCTATTTTCTGTCTGACGGGTTTTCGTCCTATGATGAAATTAGTTTCTTCAGATCAAAATTTGCAGCACCGAAACTGGAAAAGGTATGCTGCTGAGTTTACCAGCACGGGGCAGTGTCTGCTTGAAGCTGAGAGAGAAAGGTTTCTCCCTTATACAGTAGAAAGAGGAGTGGTTCTTCTGACTTTTGTAGAATTCCTTTGCTGCAAAGGGGTCTCCTTTCCATGGCAGTGGTTGCATTTTAAACAGGAGTCCATGTTTTTTATATTTCAAATGCAGTTATTTAAAAAAAATTCTCCTCTAGAGCTGTACTAGATTTGAGAAATCTCCCAGAGAGAGAGAAAGAGAGAGAGAGAGAGAGAGAGAGCCTCTCCCCTGTAGAACTAATTTGATATGTATAGTTCAAAGATCTTTTTATGTGTTAAGATATCAGATCTTCCAAGAAGGGAAGTTCTGTGTAGTCTGTGTGAAGGGAGTAGATGAAGCTCTGGGACCTATTACCAGACTGCAAGTTTTGAGAGCACAGAGCATTGTCTCCAGAGTACTGTCCTTAGGGGAGGGGGTGGGACACCTGAAACAAGAGGTATTCAGTAGACTGTGGACAAGGACCTGGTTCTGGATTTGGAGGCTGGATGGCGGTGCCATCCCTGATGGGTGCTTACCCATTTTTGAACAAAGTGCTGTGGATGGAACACATTTACTTCTAATCCTGGTCCACATGATTTTTCTTACCAGGTACAATAAGGAAGATCACCAGGCTTTGATACCATGTACGACCAATATTGTCTCTGAGCTTCTTTCTTCCAAACCATGCTTCTTTCCCCCTCTTCTTTGTGGTGGCCCAGTGATCAACCCATCCCTCAGGCTAACAGGAAAAACAGTAAAATGACATCTACATGGGATCAACTATTAGTCTGAAGATAGGCATGAAAGGATCAGGCTGGAAGCCCCCCATTGTGGAGGTAAGAGCAATGTAACAGTCTACTGGCTGGAATGAAAATCTTTTGAAAATCATAGATTTGACTGACCTATCTTGGCTTTGCTCATTGTTACTTTCTATAAAGAAGGTATAATGTAGTATGATCAAATTTGCTGCACATACATCATGTACTTAGATTCTGCATCCTGTGTTCCTGGTGTCCCAGACAAATTAAGCCATGGTCTTAATGCTACTTTATTGCTTCTGTTGTTTATAGATGAGGAAATGGAGCCAGAGATGTTATATGACTGGCATGAAGTACTCAGCTAGAAAGAGACAAAGGTGGTAATTAAGTCCAGATTCCTTACCAATACCAAGAGAACACCAATACTCTTAATTCTCCTTTAGGGTCTTCCAGCCACATTTTTGTCAGGTGTAGCGGGCAAAGTGGCTTTTGATGCAGAAACATCTTGTGTTTCAGTACTGTCAATATTTCAAAAGAAAAGAATTCCTGCCTCTATATGAGGATTTAAAGTTTTATTCAGCTGGTTGAAAGATTCAGAGTGCTCCCGTTTGTTATTATGTCATGGAATGCATAAGATGATGAACTGAAGTACAGAAGGAAAATATGGGACTTATTTATTATTGGGTCCATCCCTTCAAAACTTTGATTTTGCACATATTTTGTAATGTTCCTATTTATTCAGGAGTCCATGCATGCAATTTATTTAAAAAAATCCACACACTCTGGAAAGGCAAATATTCAAACAATTATTTTTTTGTATTTCAGTGGTGAGATTCTGCGCTATTGCTTGTTTTATTTTCTATGTGTATTCCTGTCTAAGAATGAAGAAACAGTCTGGCTGTTGTGATGTGCACTTGTAATGCAGTCCAAGAGAACGGGAGATAGCAGGATCAACAGTTAAAGGAGCCTTCTATGGCTACAGTAGTATGCTCAAGGTCAGCCTGTCTAGACTGCGGGAGAGCCTTTTTCAAGAATTCAATAAAGATACAGGAGACCTTTTTGAAGAATGCCTTTTGTTTAGAAAATACTGTGATGTATCTCTTTTGTATGGATGGATTTTCATGTACTGTACTGTTTGGCTACAAAGGGCATATGTGTACTGTCTTCATGGAGTCAGTTGGGTACATGCACATTTAACAAGGGTCCCCTAAATCCCAATACTCTGCTAGACATGTAGGATGCAGTAATTGTGACTTTTACCCTAGAGAGTGCCGTGCTTCCGATGGAATGAATTGGGAAGGGTGATATCATTGTGCTCATGTTACAATGGGTGAGGGAGCTCTTAGCTTATGCTGGCATATTCAGGAAAGCTTTGTAGAGGAGGAATGATTTTGAACTGCACACTGAGGAAGTAACCAAATTAAGAAGAGGGGAAAGAGCGTTGGGAGGAGGGCAACCCTGAGTGAGAGACATGTGCTGGGAGCAACTACCCCTTCTGTATACCTGGAATTTACACATGAGGGAAGAAGCGACTTGTGAGCACAAAGCTGGGCCGGGGCCTGACATCAGAATTGTTGCCTACACGTGAGGCCAGGCATACTTGTTTTATTTTCTACGTATATTGAATTACCAATTACCAGAACGATTCTGTGCCAGTATAGAGGGGAAAAGGCAGGAGAGTCGAGGCATCCCCCTCATTCAGTTCTGAGGTTAATTTTTACAGTCTTGGCAAGGAATGGTACGGGCTGGGTCAATAACAGTATGAAAAAAAGAAGAAATTATAGATTTGAGAAAAATTGAAGAGTCTAAGGCAAACCAGAGCCTGAGTAGTACAGATGAAAGAGAAATCATGGCAAACAGGTCCATGTTTCCTCTTAAGCCACCAGGAAGAAGTTGTCTGCAGGAAACCCGTATGTAAGTATTGGATCTGGGAAGGGAAGAGAAGAGAGCTTTAGGTATGATACATATGATGTTCTACCGGAGACACAAGGTGGAAAGGCGGGTGGAACAGAAGCCAGGAGGTAAACACAATAAAGACAGGGAACGCAACCTGAGAAACATTCATGGCTCCCTACGAAACTACTGTCATCTGTAAAATTAAGTGGAAGGAGTGTTGAGAGGGGGCATACCAGAAATAAGGAAAGGAGAAATGGGGAAAGGGGAAAGGAGAGAGAGAGAGAGAGAGAGAGAGAGAGAGAGAGAGAGAGAGAGAGAGAGAGAGAGAGAGAGACTGACTTTATTCAGTGACCCAATAATTGAAACACCAATAATTTGGAGTTTGGGGATTGATTTTTAATTTTTCATGTTCTCAGCAGTGAAAATAGCATGGATAAGCTATGAATGAAATGTCTAAAGTACAGCATTTCCTTCATCTGGTGCTTGTACAGACACCTTTGACCTGGATTCAGAAGAAGCCCGAATTAGAAAGGTCAGACAGACCCTGGGGCAGAGCCAATACATCTAAGTGACATCTTTGAAAGCAGAGAAAGGGCTGTGGTCAGCAATTCTTGGAGGATTAACTAGCTACTGTGCGTTGTGGACCAAAAGTTGAGGACACGGAGCTCTGTCTTACTGTGTGGGTTTACTGTCAGGAGCTTGCCACCTAAGGGACAGACACTGACTGGCTCAGTAAAATGGGAGATGCTGTCCTTTGTTGTGCCCATCTCGGAGAAGCCTTGAGGAAGAGGCTCTCAGCCTCAACAGCCCTCCCAGATGCAGAATGAAGAGGTGGTACTAACAAGGGAACAAGGGCTGTTTCATGCAGTGGGTCAATTTCTGGATAAGAGCCAGTTGCTTAGTGGTGGCTGCCATTGAAGCTGAGAAAGGGCAAGATGTAAAGAGAGTTTAGACACACACACACACACACACACACACACACACACACACACACACACACACACACACGCAAAGAAATAAGAAGAGTGGTCACTGGGGTCAGAGAGCCAGTACCACCTGGAGACAACCCCACCCCACCCCCACACAGCCTGGAGGGCATCTTGTCCTCTCAGCCAAAGCCAGTTTCCAATGTCCATAACAATGACTGAGTCAAAGAAAAGTTCCCCATGCCAAAACACTTAATGCATTTTTGAAAAGATTCCCATTGAAAGCAGTTGCAATAAAAGGTTTCGGAGCTTAAAGAATTAGCCCTCCATTATCTGGCTCTCCCACTGCTTGGTGAGTACCATTTCCCAGCCACACAAAGAAAATCAACTATTCTCACCCCACTGTCAAGTACCTCAGGAGTATTCTTCATTCAAGAATAGTTGATACCTTCTTTCCAAATAATGTTATCTTTGTGTTAATACAATTCCCCCAAGGACTTCAGAAGGGCAAGACCCTGTTAGCTGGTTTCCATCAGTACTTGAAATCATAAAGATGTGTGTGTGTGTGTGTGTGTGTGTGTGTGTGTGTGTGTGTGTGTTTAAATCGCTTGCTAACAAGAAATTGTTAACCTTGTATGCTGGCCCTGGCAACCCCGGCACTGAATTCCTGAGCACTCAGAAGTCATTTCAATGCCCTGCATTGCTATTGTGACTCCCTACTAGACAGCTGTAATTGGTGTTTGCATGGTGGAAAGAGGATTCTTTATTTTCGGGGGGACAATACTTGACCTTTGATTGTTATTCCAGGTCCCTGACTACATTCAAGGAGAGGAAATGACAGCAAGAACTCCCTTTTCTAATTTGAGCCTGTAAGTCATTAGGACTCACATGCTCAAAATGGTTCTTTTACCACTGTGTAGAAGATGAGACAAATTAGTAAAAAGTGCACGCTGATAGAGACATTGTCTAGAAGGTAGCATAAAACTCCAGTGTCAAGGTAAATATAATGCCACTATCATGAGGTAACTTTTTGCTAGCCATATGTTCAGGACCGAAGATGAGAAGCAGACAGGTGAGACTGTACAGCAGAATGCTGCTTCACGATTTCTTTAATACAGTGTCCTTTGTGATGTTTTGTTTCCATTGGGAAACCTGTGGCCACATGCAATTTTAATCCAGATAGATACACGGTGATGCCAAGCTGAAATTCTGTAAAGGTCTGTTTAGGGCAAACCACCTGGACAAGATGATTCCAGAATCCAAGAAATGAGATATGGGAGGAGAACATGCCAAGGCAAGTTCATATGTGTAGAGTCTGAGAAGAAGTGAGAAAATAGTGCAACTATTTTAATTAACCCCACTGGAAATTGAGGGGCTGTTAGCATGCTTGCAACTGACCAAAGACAGAGTGACTATGCAGTTCCAGGAGGCTTTGCTGAAATCCATAATCAGTTCACCATTTCTGTCTGGGGTTATTTTATTAATCTTTTAAATAATAACTTTATGGAGAAATATTTCACATCCTATACATTTTACCCATTTAAATGTGTACAATTCAAAGATTTTTTTTTTCGGAGCTGGGGACTGAACCCAGGGCCTTGCGCTTGCTAGGCAAGCGCTCTACCACTGAGCTAAATCCCCAACCCCCAATTCAAAGGTTTAAAAAGTATTTTCACCAAGTTGTACAACCATCACCGTAATCAACTTCAGACCATTTCAACACTTACCTGGACTTCTTGACTCTACAAAGTAGCTGGAGGAATTGGGGACAGGGCAAGCTGGATGGTGTTATAAGGTATAAACTCCGAGGAAAGGAGAGAAGGTGGGACTCTTGTATCTAAGAGAAAGAGGCTACAAAACTATCTGGTGCTTAAAGGTCTACAAAAAGGAGGGGGATAGACTTGGCTTTTGTTTCCATTAAAGACAAATCACTGGGCTCCATTACAGCAAAAACAACTCAGGGAAAATAAAACAAACAAACAAACAAACAAACAAAAAACCAAACCTCTTCCTGGCAATGTTTGTGAGTTCTTGTATCACACTATCATTAGTAATAAGACCGATGAAAACAGGGTGAGTGTTGAGAAAGGGGCCCTTCTAGGTTCAAGGTGAGAGTAAAAGGATAAGGTTTCCCTTGAGGATTGGCAGAGTCTGTTCTAAGTGGAATTCTCCTGCTGAGCCTTCTTTGCCTCAGAGAAACTACTACAGTGGGTGAGTAACAATTCCTTGGCTAGGAAAACAATTATACCAAGTAATAGTTTCCTGTTTAGATCAGCTTCATAGTAAGAACCAGAAAGAAGTGGGACATCAGAGAACATAACTCCATACCCATCTTCCTGACTGGTTGAATACATTCATTCAGTAAGGACGTTTTGAGCTTCCATTATGGGTCAGTTATCAGAGTGTAGAGCAGTGGTTCTCAGCCTGTAGGTCACAACCCTTTTAGGAGGGTCTAACAACATTTTCACAGGGGTCACATACCATATATCCAGCATATAAGAGATTTACATTAAGATTGATAAGAAGTAAAAAAAATTACAGTTATGAAGTAACAATGAAAAATCATCTTATGGTGGGAAGTGACCACAACATGAAGAACCGTATTAAAGTGTCACAGCATTAGGAAGGCTGCGAACCGCTGCTCTAGAGCAAAAACAGAGGTTCTAGATTGGGGGGGTGACTTATCCTCCAGGGATGTTTGGCAATGTTGGAGGAGAGGTCTTTTTGTAATATTGTGGGAAGAGGTTAAAAAAACACACACAAACACTGCTGAATATCCTTTAAGCTGTCCCTCCCCATTCCTCTTATTCCTCAACAGCAAAGAGACATCAAGCACTTGACTGTCAACAGTACTGAGGTCGAGAAACCTTGATAACTCAGCCCCTGTTCCCTAGAACTTCAGTCTGCTCATTGTAGTACTTTTTCATAGTCCTTGAATTGTGTCCTAAAGAAAAATCAAGGGATGTATTTGAAGTGACCATAATGAGAACCCCATGATGTTATTAATGTAATAATGATATATTATATTATTAATTGTCTAGGCTAGTAAATCTTAGCTTTGAAAAGTATTTAGCACAAGAGGGACTGTTTCTAGGTGACTTTTACAATCTTCGTCAGTAGAGGGCGTCTAGTTTTATCTGCATGTTCCTAAAGAATTGAGTGAGAAATAGCATACAAGTTAAATTAATATGGTAATCCTCCGTGGTTCAACTCCTTTAAATTGGAATTACTCATAATCTTAACAGCACATAACTAATATCTCACTTGGTTTAGTAATCCCTGGGTCTATAAACAATGGCAAGTAGATTATTCGCAATGTTTGGGAAGTAATTCTTCCAAATATACACATGCTCTACTCACATCAAATCAACCAATATGTTAATTAAATGATAGATTTATTAGGATGACACCCTAAGGGTTTCCAAGTCACCCTGCTTTGTCTCACTGATGTGGGAAGTCAGTTATTTGACCTGGTGGAAGTGAGTGTTGTGGAAAACTGCAGTTTTCATTTAATGAGGAGCAAGTCTGCCAGAATGACCTCTAACACTTTTTCCCTGCTGTTAAAGTTTTCAGCTTAGCAGCTTTTAAGTGCGGCTTTTAGAGGCTTGGCATCTACGCCCTTCAGCTTGAAGTCTCCCCTTAACTACTGTGCCAAGTGCTCTGAGCATTCCAGTTTGCTGGAATGGTCTCGAAAATGATTGAAAAAGAATCTGTAATTCAGAATCATCACTAATTCATACTGGGTTTTGCCCCAAAGAGTCCAAATTCCTGTGGGTTCATTGGGTTTAAGACCCAATATTTAAGAATAACCCAAAGTACATATTTTTGAGTTGTTGATGCTTAAAAACTGAAAGCAGAAAACTCTTCCGAGCCTCAATTTCCTCTCTTGTAAAATGAAGTCTAAATCATTTCCTGCTGTTCTATTAATTGTGCGGTTTATGAAGATAACAAGGACACTGACATGCTCTCTCCTTTCTGTCTCCTTCCCTTACTTCCATCTTTCTTTTCCTCCCCTTTCTGGCCCCCTCCCCATCTTCACTTTGGAGTTCTTTGCACCGCAGACTTTTCTTTTCATACTTAAATTGTGATAGTTTTGCCTGTATATTTTAACAAAACCTTTTGAGCACAGTTTTGAACTTTTCTATTTATTGGCCAAGACTTCCTCGGATGAGATAGTAAGTGTAACTCGATCAAATCGTAATCCCTCACCCTCCCTTCCTTTAGATAAATGACACTTTGCTCTACAAGGGGATTTCTGACCCCAAATGTGGACCTTTGTGATCTTTCTTTAAAAAAATATCCATTCTGAACTGAAGCCAACTGAAGCCTTCCTTACAAGTCTTAGCAAATATCAACATTTCCAAGGACTAATCATGGTTTTTTTTACAAACCACAAAAGCCCCCAAAACTAAAAAGCTGAACTTTCTGCTAGTTGGTCCAAAATATTTGTGAGAAGAGATGGAAAATGAAGTCAGCAGGGAAAACTGATGGAAATCTTTCATGGCTGAACCCTGAAAGCAGGTTACCTGGATACAGGAGTGAGGAGTGCACACATAACACTGACAATACAGCTAAACTGAGCAGAAAAAAATGATGTGGCTGGAGAGTTTGCTGCTGTCCTACTTGGTGAGCCCCATGGGGATCATATTTCTCTGACAGGGAACCAGAATTCCAGGCTGCTAACCCTAAAGGCTGATGTGAAAATTTGCAAACTTCTGGCTTGGAAGGGATGTTGAATTAAATCACTGGGCTTACTCTGGCCACAACAATGGGCCCTGCTCATTTCCTGATTCCCTGGCCAGTAGGTAACAAAATGTACTGAGTTCCAGTTTCCCACTAAAGGATGGGAAGAGAAAAAAGAAAGTAAGAGTGTCTCTACCTTTAGTAGCACAGCACAATAAATGTTCTGTGCACAGATCTCAATTACAAACCTTCCAATGCTATCTGTCCTTACGCAACAAAGCACCCATAATAATAACACACTTCTCTCACCTTCGCTCAATCCTGAGAAATGTATAGCAGGGAACACATACCTATTGTGACTCAGTTGGGAAAAGCCTGTTCCAGAATCTTATCTGGGCTCCCATTGCCTCAACACCTACGGATGGAGTTGCCCTTCCCCACCAAAGCCAAGCTTTCATCTGAAGACAGAGGGAATTCCCTTACAACCAACAGACATTTGTGGTTTGAGGTTTTAAGGTAATTGTAGTTTCCAAATGCCTTCCTTTCTACTTGTATGTCTATCGATTTAAGGGCTTGCTTCTAACAGCTGCAAATTGCAAGCTTTCTTCCTCGAATCTAGATAAAGGAAGGGTTCAAATCTGTTGTGAGTCCAAATCTCCTGGCTGGCAGCAGCACCTACCCCAAGCCTAGGGGAAAAACGAGAGCAAGCAAATAGACAACACTAGTCCCTGTACATACTTCCATTTGATTTAAAACTATAATGCATACTGTGCTTAGGAAACATGGCCAGACATTCACACTGGGAAGAAGAACAGAGGCTGGGGAGGGTAGCTGTACCCTGGAGATCCTGAAAAGATGGCATCTGGCTGATGTAGAACGAGACTAGCCAGTCAGTTGAGAAACAGCTATTTGGTCAAACTTTGGGGAAAAAAAAAAAAGAAATGTGAATAGCATAGAAAAAAAATGCAGGGAAAAGGAAAATCCATGCTGGTTGTATGATACAGGACCAGCTAAAACTGTAACCCAATCCACAGAGGGACTGGTAATAAAAGAACAGTCTTACAACTGTTTTTCCTCCTGTTCATGTTCGCAGTAACAGCTGGATACATACTAATTGCAAGAAGTGAAAGAAAGAGCTTTAAGTTTGAAAGCAGGCATGCTCTAATCAGTCTCTCGCCAGCACAGTTTCAGACACAAGTGCGATGTGCCACCTAGCAGGCCTATTTTAGACACTTGCTCACAGTTCCTCATTTGTGTGGGTGGCTGTATGCTGTCACGGAAGAGCAACACACTGCGCTCTCCTTTCAAGTGTATTGCTTCCATCCGTCAAGAAGCGGCTTAGCTAGGGCTCTCAGCCTCAGCATGGTTGTCATCGTGGCTCAGGCCATTCTTTGTTAGGGGTGGGGCTAGCTTGTGCTTTTTTGCACCATAAGATGTTCAGCAGTAGCAGTGTCCCTAGTTTACCTCCTAGATGATGATAGAAAGCCCCTCCCCCCAGTTGTGACAGCCCAAATCATCCTTAAGCATTGCCAGACATTGCCAGATGTCCCCTGGTTAGGGGGTGGGGGCGGGGCAGGGAGGCAACACACAATCACGCTCATTTGTGAACCACTGAGCTAATCTAACAAAGACTGACTTTCTTGTGGTCTAGATTCATATGAAGTTGACTTTCCCCTGGCTCTGAGTGGCCTGCAACAGCACTTGACTCACAAGATTTTTCAAACCATTAAGAACAATGTTCTTATTGCCTTGCCAAAGGGCAGCCATTCCCAGCTATGCTCTGAGGTCCAGGGAGAGAAGCAGGGGTACTTTTACTTTGTTATTTTATTCATTCATTTATTCTGCATTGAATCACAGCTTGCCTTTAGTTTACCACCCTCTCACCTCAGCCTCCAGACTACAGGCAATGGCCACTATGCCAAGCACAGGCACTGTTTTTATTCTTTTACACTCATTTGTGTTTTTTTTTAAGCATGGAGAAGTCCAAGAAAAAAAAAAACTCAACACAGTCAAGAACTGAGTGACCTGAGAGAGGCCTTGAGTACTTGAGACTCACATTTCTGCCCCCTCCCTGGGCCTTTGCCACATTAGAATAAAAGCAGCAGCAGCAGCAGCAAAAACCCAACCAAGGCCCAGAGGGAAAAGTGATTTGTTAGAGACCATACAAACCCTGAATCCTCCTCCTCTGGGGCGCAAGGCAGTATTTCCCAACATGCCTGAAGAGCTTAGGTCTCTAAATAGTAATAAATTAGAGCTCTTTACAAGCAAAAGTGTAGGCCAACCACGCCAGTTGAGAAATGTAAATTTTACAAATGACAGAATACTGCAACCAATTAGTGCAAACAAACATTTATTGTGAAATAGTCATCCTACCCTTTATTAGGTATTACATCATCAAAGCACTTTGTGGCAATGAAAATAGCTCTCACCCCCTCTGATTCACCCAATATTCCATTAAAGCTGCAAAAAAATGTGCAATCTGCTTGAAAAATAGGTTGCTCTTATTTACTCATTTGTGAAAAGTCAAAAATTAAAAAAGAAAATGATACTAGCTAATTTGCCTTTCTGCTCCCACCTATGCCCCAAAATAATTAACAAAGATAATTTGTTTTAGATGCCTTTAAAAAAAACAATGCACCTTTCCCCACATCATAATCATAAAAATGTTTTAAAGCCCTTATTTACTTTCTTGGGAAAAAGGTGGCCAGCCGTTGTTTTTTAATTGGGAGCATGTGTATTTCCTGGGAGTTCACTTTCTTTAACTTTATGCTCCGATTTTTGATGGGTTTCCTAAGAGGCTCGGTGTTTCCCAGGGACTCGTCTTCTTGGCTGTTGATGTCATAACCCTGAAGCACAGAGTCTTCTCTTTTGAAGGAGAAGTTTTTGGTGGATACCCCTGAGAGGCCTTTAATCTTGCCACAGAAGATGGCAGGCACAGCGTCTTCAACTGACACAATGACCTTGGCCGCCTGAGACTCACTTACGATCTCAATGTTATTTTCAGGCTTTAACTCACTGCCAGGATGGATGGGCTGGCTGACCATCTCGGTGCCATTGCTGCTGCTGCTGTGACTATCCATCATGGCTGAGGCCTCACGAGACTTGGCCGGGGCAAAGGGCATTTCCATGCCACTGGGAAGTTTCTCCAGCAGGGTGTGACCCTGAATATCTGCTGACCCACTGGTGTTATACAATGTCTCTGGGGGAACCTCAGCTTTTCGGTGGGCTGCCAAAGACAGATCCAGGGCCGCGTCCTCTTGAAAGACTGGGGGGCTTGCTTCCCCAGCCTTGAGCCAGGGCACTGACTTCATGGACAGATCCAGGGCCTCATTCTCACCCCCCATCTTGATAACTGTGTGGCGGCTGAGCTGGAAATACTCCTTTGGCTGGAGGATGTCTAAGGGCTTCAGTTCATCCTTTTCCAGAGTGGTCTGAGTACCTTTAAAGGAGTGCAGGCCGAAGGAAGATGGTGGCTTGGGGAAACTGGGGCTGAACTTAGATTCAGAACTCTGAGGCACTGGGACAGGGATGGGAATGGGCACTGGAACTGGCAAGGGGACAATCACGGGATAGGGCACCAAGAGGGTAGCTGGTGGGACTAGGGGAGACAAGGGGGAGTTAAAGGACTGGGGAGGCACTGGAGCATAGCCAGGAGGAGGCTGGCAGGGTGGAGGGCCCAAAGAGCCTTGGGTGGGGAATAAATTCTGGAGCACAGCTTCAAAAGGCAACGTAGGCTCCTGTGGTTGACTTGGAATCCTCAGGTCCAGGAGCTGAGGTTGGGCCTCAGAGTCCTCAGCCCCCTGGAAGAGATTGTTGTGGATAGCATTGGAGGAGCACGGGGCCTCCTGAGGCAGGACTAGAGGGTGTTGAGATGCTGGAAAACATGCTGTTCCAACATCACCGGTAACTGCACGGGGCCTTGTGTCGTCATAACATAGGTAGCATTGCCGTTGGGGTTGAGTTCTGGCGCAGAGCTTCCCTCCACCTGCATGTGAATGGGCATCACCACTGGGCTTTCCCCAAGGCACAGGGGCTGCAGCACGGTGGCTGCTACCTTCAGAGCCATGCCACTCTGTGACTCAGCTGGGGGGTTCAGAATTGATGGGGCAGGCACGGTCACCAGGGCCTTCTTTACCAGGTCAGTGGAGTTGATGTTCCAGGCCTCGGTAGTTATCAGCTGGGCCATGCCGTTCTCCAGTCTGTTATTAGCCAAAGTGGGAGGGGAATCAGTCATGTCCATTGAAAGGTTCTGGGACTGCAGCTCATCCATCACTTGGCTCCGGTGCCACGTGGCCTGCAACACAGAACACATGATATGAATCTTTCTTAAGAGACTATTTATAACTGCATTACGAGATCTCTCCAGTCTCAAAATAGTTTCCATAGCTTAGTTAACTGGGCAGCACAACCCAGCTCTATGTATACATATGCATTATAGATATTTCCTAATATACACGAACACACCCATATGATCAGCTGTGCTTATAAAGACCCAAGTTAACAAGTGATTAAGTTATAAACACACATGATGTAATCTCTAAATAACCAAGTGATGTTAAACAGGCTATTTTGAAGCCTAATACTCAGCTTATATCTTCAGCCTTCAACAAAAACAAAGTTTCATTCCACGCTGCTCTGTCAGACCGTTAAGAAATGCAGATATTTAATCCAGTTCAAATCTGAAAACACAACAAACGTACTTTCCCGTGAGGAAAAATAAAACCTTGTCACATTGGAATATTCTATGACTGTGGAAAGAGACATTTAAACTCTGTGGGGTTGTCATTATGGAATTTGAAAAGTATGGGAAATTTCAGAAAATATTTCAAAAGCTCTGTAGCAATAATTCTCCTAAGAGATGTGGAAATTTAAAGAGTAGTATGCTTACCCACTCTCTCCTCCTAGCCAATCAAATTTCCTTTCCTCTGATAATAGGAAACTCTACTCTTCAGAGAAAAGGGAAGATGGAATGATTTGTATGAATGGTCTTTGAGCCCATGAGCCTCACCTGTCCATGTTTCTGACCTGTTGCCTCTACCAACATGTAGTTACCAAGAGAAAGGAGTACTGATGAGCCTAGATCTAGGGGCAATGTCTTAGATACCTCCTGAACACTGATGGTCACTTTCTAAGGGGGCAAATGAACCCAGAGAGGATGCTTCCTGGAGGAGGCAGGGCTGCAGCTGTGGTATGGCTCTCCATGGAAACGCGTCCATATTTAGCCTTGTTGCCATGGAGAAAGCAGGCACCATGTCTAACTCAGGGATCTGTGAAGCCCTGGAGTGTGGTTGGGCTTGATAATAATTCAATAATCCTCCATTTCACTTGAAAAGCCTGAGGCAAGACAGACTCTTGACCTCACCTGTGTAGACTTTAGTCGTGTGGTCATCATATCTTTATCCTCTCACCAACAAACTGTGATTACAACCTCTCAAACGAAAGAGAGCAGTGACCCAACACATCATGGTGTTAGAAATAGTTTTTCTATAGAAATGCACCATTAACAAATGAACAATTCCATGACATTTTCAAGCCATCAGAATGTGTCAAATACACAAAATAAGGAATTGCTTTGAGGAAGGAGGGGGTGAGGAAAGTGACGGATGCTGCCCAAACTTCTCTGTGGAGTGTAACTGATGTTTGGCATGACACATTGCAGTAATTCCAAGGGGGGACTCTAGAGCCTGTGTCCCTGTGGGCAACATGCCCTCTGGAAACTACAAGTTAACCAAGTATGTTGGCAAGAAATCTCCTTAGGACAGTTGGGAAGCAGCCTGCTTTTAGAAAGGCTGAAGGCACTTACCCTAACCAAAGGCTTTATTCCTTCCTGAGAAGACTGGCCCTTATTTCAGCCTCAGAAAACCTCAGACAGCCAAAACTCACAGTCATTCTCACATGTATATATATATTCATTCACTCAGGTGACCTATTTATTTTGTAAATGCCTACTATATTCTGAGGACTAGAGTTTAAGCCATGAGAGATAAGACTCCTATTTTCATGGAGATTATTGTCTAGTGAAGCTTTATGTCCTCCATCAGACAAGACTGTAGCATGAACAAGGGGAAGAACAGAAGAGGTAACAAAAACAGGAGAAATATTTGGGGCACAGGCACACAGTCCTGTGGAGGCTCCATGAATCTAAGATTCTTTTCCCACAAGGGTCTAACTTGTCCCTCACTGTGGCTGGAACTCCCATGAAAGGATGAGGAAAAGATGAAGAGAATCTTAGGTGGGACTGATAAGTACAAAGACAGAAACTATAGAGAAGTCACACATCCAAGACCAAACAGAAATCAAGACATGTCTCAGGACATCTTTGAATGTTATGTACTTCTTCACAATGACTGTGTCTATTTGCACCTTCAGAAGTGGTAGTCTCCCTCCCTGAGTTCTTCCCTCTTTTACCTTTCCTTCAGTCACTCCCAAAGGAAAAAAGACAACTTTTTAGATACCCCTTCACCTGTTACTTGTACATATCCTCAGATCAATTGCTAGCCCTCACTGTTTCTGGGAAACCTCCCTTGCTCCTACAGATTGGCCTTGATCTAGGCCTGCTACCTCTTCCATGACCCTTCTGATTAACGCAAAAAGAGAGGATTTCACCAGAGTAGGATATGATCCCAATAGGCCTGCTATCTTCTCCAACATCATCCTGATCAGGATGTGACAAGCGAAACTTTTGATGCCTCCAAACAGGTCTCTACTTTTTCCACAGACAGCAAGATATGGAGCAATTGCACATTTGCTTTGTTCCACTCAATATCTGACTTGTTCAGTCCTTGGAATGAACTTTGCAGAGGACTAATAGTATGCCCATATGGTCAACAGGGAAATTAATTCCACCAGTGAAGTCAGATAAGTAGCTTAAGGGTACATTGGGACTAGAATTAGAATTCCAGGCCAGTCTAAGGTATGCCCCCTGTATTTTGATTTCTGGCAAGAATAATCTCTATAGCCTCCCCTTCAATGTGGAGTACACGGTGTATCTGAGGATGACTGCAGAAATTTAAAGTAGAGGCCAGATATTTCCCAACAAATTCATGAAGCTGTCATCAGACTAGTTTCTCCATTAGGTTTGTGCTTAGCTCCTTCTCACTGGAGTTTCTGTCCTTTGGGAGTGAGCCTGGATTGGCTGGATTGGTGCTGTTACTAGGGGACTGATAGCAGGGTATCTCTCAGCCTACAACCCAGTAGCCACCTGTCCTCAGGTCACAGAAGTGACAGAGAAACTGGCAGGTCCATTTCTGGGGTCTTATTTATTTCTGGAAACAGATATGACAAGATAAATGGCATGCAGGCCTTGTCACATTGCGGGTGGGGGAAAGAAATACAAAGTCTTCCTTCCACTTCCCTGACCATTAGAGCTCTCAGCCAAAGATTGCCTGGGAATAACTCCATCTGCTTCTCCGAAGAGCCATTGGCCAGCCTAGACAGGCTGTTTCTGCCACTTTATCGCTACCAGGTATAACACTTTTCTCAAGGATATCCAGGTTAAGAAAATACAAAGACCTTCTATCATATACCTTTCAACCTTCTAGAAAGGCTCTTTCTCTCTCCTGCTTGTGCCTCCTCCCCTTATTCAACATGCCAACTGACACCCTTCTACAGCTCTGGGTCAGCAGGGACAAGGTGTGAGTGAGAAAGTGTGATACCTCAGGAACTGCTGCTGCAGGAACTGGTATTAGGAGCTCTGGCTATGCACAGAGAATAAAAATAGCAGCTCACAAATTAAGGGTTCAAAGGGCAAGTCCTTGTCCATGAGGATGAGGCCAGTGGTAGTTAACGGCATTGAAGAAGACAAAGCCCCATCCTGCCCACTCAGTCAAGCTGCACTGGAGTCACTTCAGTGCAGGCTGAATGTGAGTTCCGGCTTCTTCAAATCAAAACCACCACAGAAGCCACCAACTTAAACTCAAGCAGAGTGGTCAGGGATTCTCTCCGAGGTAGCAGGGAATGTTTTCTCATGTTTGGATTTTGTAAAACTTCATTTTCAAATGGGTTTAAATGAAATCACCAACCATTTTGCCTATGCCCATTATCACTGTGGGAGGCAGAAGGAGAGAAATAAAGAAGACAAACACATGGGGTAGAGGAGAGAAGGGGGAGCATTAAACTGGGCATTTTTCTAGCCCAGTGGTTTTCAACCTTCCTAATGCAGTAGCCCTTTAATACAGTTGTGGTGACCCCCCAACCATAAAACGATTTTTGTTGCTACTTTATAACTGTAATTTTTTGACTTATGAATCTTAGTGTAAATATCATATATTCAAGATACCTAATATGTGACCTCTGTGGAAGGGTCATTTGACTTCAAGGGTGTCGGAACCCACAGATTGAGAATCTTTACTTTAGTATATTCCAGACCCTTCTGATGAGTGAGGAGATTGTGACCTAGAGTGGCCAATGCTCACCAACATTGAGGTGTAGGAATTTTGGGGAAGAGTACTAGGTAAGACCATTAGTATCATAGGATAGCATAATGGTGGTTACTGTCTCTACTGTGAGGGACTCCTGATATATTTATTAAAAGATTACGAGATCAGGGATATGTTCTATGGAGGTGTGGGGGAAGGAGGTGCCTCTGTGCTCCCATGATGAGGCACTCCTTCCTCCTGAGGGACCAGCGACATGAAAGTGTAGTATAGAACAGAGTTTATTCAGGGGCACGGGGAAGGGAGTTAAGAGGTAGTAGGGGCAGAAAAGGAGAGAGAGAGAGAGAGAGAGAGAGAGAGAGAGAGAGAGAGAGAGAAGAGCAAAGGAGCAAGGAGCAAGGGCGGCAAGCAGCCCCTTTTATAGTGTCAGGCATACCTGGCTATTGCCAGGTAACTGTGGGGTAGAACTTAGAACGCTAACAACCCCCATGAGACAGTGTATATGTGGAAGTGTTTTGTGGACTAAGGATATGGTGTCATCCTGTGTTTCTCTGTCATAACCAGAAAAAGAAACTGAAAATGACTACTGTCATTATAAAGAAGTACATATATGACGAAGGCAACCTCAGACACATAGCCTAAGTGACCTGCACTACATGTGCACCATGGTGGATATTCATACAAGCCATCCTCCTTCTCTAACTGCCTCTTCCACAGCTTTGCACAACAATCTACTTTAAGCTGCCATACAAATGATACTTTTATAAGGAGGCTTCATTTATGGTCTAATTTAGAAAACAAACTACTTTAATTACCACTGCTCAGATAATTTAGATCTCTGGATGTTAAAATATGTCTTTTTCCTTATTGTGGTTATTTAGCACTAAGTCCCTCCCCCCCTCTCTCTCTCACACACACACATGCCTGTAATTATCCCACTACTTTTACCCCTAATATCAATATCCTCAGCCACATCCCAACTCATACCATTGAGAGCACCCCTGAAGATCCTGCACAAATTAAAACTAACGGAACTATGAATTCCAGCGACAAAGTCTCTGACTCTGGCCAAGCCTGATTTCTGAGCCAAGAATTTACAGGGTATACTAGGAGCCCTTTCAGAGGCCCAGATCACCATCTAACTAAGGGTTTGATTGTATTTTGTAAATTAAAAGCATTTTCACCACAGAAGCTAGTCTAAAGATTTCCATGGGTTGCATGGTGTGAGGAATCAAACACATCTAATCAAAGACTATAGGACTGACTACTTCAATGTGGAGGACAAGTAGGGAGGGATTTATTTCATAGCAACTGGAGCCAAAATTGATTCTCGTTTGAAGGCCCTGCAGAGCCCTTTGAGATTACTGAACTGAGGGGTCACTCAGAAAGTGCACTAAGCTTCATGGAAAACAACTGTAATGATCTGGGCTAGTTTGTGGCATATTCTGGACTTATAAGCTTTAGCAAGTTTTACAAGTCCCATCTTTGTGCCTCTGTCCCTGTTTTAGAGAACCAAAGTCTATCATTGCTCCCAGTGATGCTCCCTTCATCATAAAAAGGTTGCAAATGTGATTCATTCTCCTGTCACCAAAATAAGTCTCATCAAGATTTTTCCCCTTAATTAACACAAGTTTCTTCCCTAAAGCAACCATTCTTTAAATGATTACCATGTGTCATTTAATGGCGGTGACATATGCTGAGATGCATAGTGTTGGTTAGTTCTGTCACTTGTAAACACAGCTGAGTGTGATTGTATGATAGAATGTGGTTATCATATTTCCTGGTGATACAATCTTGTGGAATAACCATTGTACTGCAGTCCATCGTTGATAGGAGAATCGTTACAAGACATATAGCATATGGCTGTAAATCCTGGAAGTTTCCTAAGAAATATTTTCCAAGTGGTAAAATAGTCTTAGTTTATATGGAGCAAGTACCAGCTATCAATTATATCTGGTCAGCAGGACTGTCTACATCGTTGTTGAAAGTGAAGTCTTTGGAACAGCTACAACAGCATTACTCACAAGCTTGTTTGAAATGCAGAATCTTAAGCCACAACCCAGACTCTCTGAATCATAATCTGCATGTGAACAAGATCCTTGGGTTGGAGGTGGGGGGACTGGAGAGATGGTTCAGTGGTTAAGAGCACTGACTGTTCTGTCAGAGGACCTGAGTTCAATTCCCAGCAACCACAAGGCAGCTCACAACTGTCTGTAACTTTACTTCCAGGGGATCTGACACAGACAGACATACATGCAGGCAGAACACTAATGCACACGAAGTGAAAATATATAAAGATCCTTGGGTGATCTGTGTGCATATTCAGGTTTGCAAAACACTGTCTTATTATTGGATCTCAAACATTGGATCTGTATATTGGAATTGCCTGGGATCTTCAAAAAAATGCAATGCCTGTCTCATTCCCAAGACAGATTCAAAGTTTTGGAGTTACAGCTTGCGTCTGGAGTACATAGAATTCACCAGGTAATTCTAATATGCAGTCAAATTTGTAACCCTTAACTTAAAGCTAGAAAACTAGACAGCTAGCGAGCTGCCTTTTGTAGTGGCTGATTTTCCTTTTTATGTCACAGAAAACACTGAAGCCATTATCGTCCCAAACTCTCTCAGTTGCCACCTGGCCCTTGCATTGTGTCCCTCTGTGCCTCAATCCCATAAAATAGTGAGAAGTTTCTCCCTCTTGGAAGGCTAGTTTGCTAAAGACCTCTGATAAAATTTGTTTCCCTTCCAATTGCTCCTTATTCTTAGTCTGTTTTCTACTTTTGACTAAGACTTACAAAACACCATCAACAAATGGCCTAATTCTGTACAAAAATCACTAGTCATTAACTATGAACCACAAGAGAAGAGCATATTATGGCCTTTAATACTGTACACATGTATGGTTTCATCATTTAGGACCCAGGGTGCACTATCTAAGAAGCAACTCCAACCGGGTTCAAAATGGATTTTCTCTCCCCACAGGGTGTAGTAATTGTCTATTACTTGCCCCAGTGATTGAATTTTCTGAGCTTTAAACATCAGCACAAAGCCCTTTTACTTTAACAAAGCTGTGAGCATAATTACTACTTGAATGTATTCCCAAATTGGTTACAATATGAAAAAAATAACAGAATATTCACCAACGTCACATTTGTTATATTTTACCTGCAGGGATTTATACAGTCTTCCAAAAGTAATGTGGGGATCCAAATTCACTTTGGAATCGAGTCACCCAATCCAGTACTTAAAACTGTGATGGTCATCCAAATTTCAACTGAGATCAACCTTCGTAACAGTGGGCATTGGCTATGGAAAGTCCTGTAGTCTTTCCAGAAAGGGTGCAAAATCATTAAATCGTCTCCTATACTGGTTCAAAAAATATAGAGGGGGTCAGATCCAGTGCCATTAACTGGACCAGTGACGTTAACAGTCTGAAGATCATCTTGAAGAAAGGAGAGAAATGCATACCCTGGAATGATACATTATGTATGTTTAGCTTAAAATCTCATCCTTTGCATTCTTGTTTTCTTATTGTTGTGTGCATGTAATATGAAAACATAAGAACACACATGGTGTGTGTGTTTGTGTGTGTGTGTGTGAGAGAGAGAATGTGTGTGTGAGAGAGAGAGAATGTGTGTGTGTGTGTGAGAGAGAGAATGTGTGTGTGTGAGAGAGAGAGAGAATGTGTGTGTGAGAGAGAGAGAGAATGTGTGTGTGTGAGAGAGAATGTGTGTGTGAGAGAGAGAGAATGTGTGTGTTTGAGAGAGAGAGTGAGAGAATGTGTGTGTGTGTGTGTGTGTGTGAGAGAGAGAGAGAGAGAGAGAGAGAGAGAGGAGAGAGAGGCGTGTGTTCAGTTTTCCCTGATATAAACACAAGCATGAAATGACACTACTCAGCAAGAAAGATGAAACTTTCAGGCAGGACCCAAGTAGATTTCTAGAACTCTTCTGTCCAAGTTTAGACTGGTCACTAGCTCAATACACCCTTCTTCCTGTGTTACAGAGCTGGAAACTGACACCCAGAAGCCACGTGGCTTGTTCAGGTTCATACAGCACAGTGGACACTGACTCTTAAAACTGTGCTTCCTCCTCCCCAAGACATGTTATCTGAGCCTTTCTTTCAAATGCTAGAGGACACAAAGGAACATGTGGGCCAAGCAGAATTGAAGGGTCAGAACCCCCAGTTCTCAGGCCTGAGTTTTCAAGTGTGTTATTGGATTCAAGAGGAGCTCAACAGGATTCTAGGAGCCTGGCTGGGGAGGTCATTCTGTCTCTTTTGTCTTTCTGGTAAATAATGCCAGATGCCTCTACATTTATTTTCTCATTTACTGTCCCAATAGTCCTAAGGACTGATGGTGGTCCTTAGAACCATGCAGGTCTTAGTATAAGGAAGGATTCGAAAACCAGATTTATGTTCATTCATTCATCCATTCTTTCAAAACTGATCTGGAGATCTACTGTGGGCTAGGCCTGCATTTCCTATTCTTTTCCTTTTCTAAAGGACCATTGCCTTGTGTATTGGTGTAGTTTTTGAAACAGGAATCAAATCCACTGTCTCCCTGGGCTATGTGCTTCCTTCAGGGTTCTTTCGAGGCCAATTTTTCTTACAGAGATAAAGAAATACATTTCTAAAGGATAAATGCCAGTGTCTGGACAGCTGTGGCAGGCATGACATAAGATAGAGAACAGTGTTTATCTATAGAGGGCTGCCCCTGCCATTGAGAGGAAAGACATGTTTTCTTCCCATTACGATGAGCTTCAGTAGGTGGTAAGAAGAATACACCAGTACCACAGGAGTCAATCAGGAGGAACTGTTGGGGTGGCTGAGCATGTTCGAGTGGACAGTGGACTGCATAAACTACCAATTGATGATCCTTGCATTTACCTGAGTCCCTACAAATTCCTACCAGACACCCAGCTTCTAGACAAGCACAGGTGCCTGGGCTTTAAAGGAAGTTTTCACAGAAGTCATGTTTAAGGCCTTAGGCCAGGTCTATCATCTTGAAGAGAAATGGTTTGAGGAAAAATTTCTGGCAACAAAGAAACCTCTTAAATTTGGAATGAAGAAGTGGGGGAACCTGTCTTCTGGAAGAAAGCATATTTCTGATTGAGATACAAAGGTTAAATTTTGGGGTTGGGGATTTAGCTCAGTGGTAGAGCGCTTGCCTAGGAAGCGCAAGGCCCTGGGTTCGGTCCCCAGCTCTGAAAAAAAGAACCAAAAAAAAAAAAAAAAACAAAGGTTAAATTTTTGTTCTGGGGAAAAAAAGATTGTTTATAATTCTATGTCACTAGAAGGACATTTTCCAGAAGCCACTATGCCAGAAATAGACCCTCTGAGGGGGTCACTAGAAGGAAAGCGGGTGCAGAATTCTAAGGTACTTGGGTTTAGAGTTTCCCTTTTCTAAGGCCCCTCATCAACCACTCATATGGAGATAGTGTCAGTTTACTCTGGGCACTGTGCCCTCCTGCGAATGAGGAAGAGGAAAAAACATTGAACTGAGTCCCAGGTTCAAACTTTACCTTTTGAATGACCTTGGGCCCTTTAGTGCCAAGCCTCAGTTAACCTCTATGCAAGACGAAGAGTGAAAAATAAAGAGCCTTCCCATGAGATGGCTGTAATGAAGAGGGAGCTCAGTTAAGTGAAGAGCTTTCTACAAGGCCTGGCACATGGAAGGCTCGATCAACACCACCATCATGGTCCTCATTGACTTCATCACTGCTTGCTTTCACTGTCATCTTCATCTTCACTATAATCATTATGCAGTTGCCACTGTCCTCTTAGTTGTCATTCACATTGCTATGGCTATTATCATCCCCATTGCCATCATCTTTGTTGCTAATTGTCATGGCATCATTGTTTTGCTTTTTTGTCAAACCCACTGCCCAGATTTTCTCTAACCATCTGGAGTAGAATTATCAAAGTTTCGAGAATATGTGAATGGGTTGGCACATCTGTTAGCCTGTTTATTCAAATCTTACCTTGAAAATCAGCTGCAAGGGACTGGGAAAGTGTGTATCATAAAATGTGTATTACACCCAGTGGTCAAGTTTTCAGGCAAACTCTCTAGCACACTTAATCCCAACATCACTAGAACATCACACATTTCCAGTAAAAAGAGAAGACCACACTGTCATAGTATTAGAAACCGAAGATGACAGGAAAAGATGTATAAATATAAAAGTCTGTTTCTCACCTGGCAGGACGAGGAGAGGAGAGAGAAACAGAGCAAAGTCTTATGTATCGTGCACGTGTGGATTCATGAGAACTTTCATGGAGTCTGAGATTTCAGCCATTTATGCATAATATCACTTAGGATTCTTCAGTTTTCCGTCCTTGCACAGGTTCTAAAGAGTTTTCTCTCCCCATTTATTAGTGATAATAGGGACATCTTCTCACTCACAAAAACAAAGGATTCCCAAAGAGGAAGATTAAGAAAGGATAAGAGGGAAAAAGAGAGCAAAGGGAGACTCTGCTAAGTAGGCCAAAGTAAAAGGTACAGTCCAAAGATTTTAGGTTCAAATGAGAAAGAGCTTGCTTGGATAGAAGTGTTAAGACACTGAAACTGAGGGAGGCTGCAGGGGGAAAAACAGAATGAAAGTTCTTCAGTAAAGCCGCACGGGGTGATGTCAAGGAGCAAGGCTGCAGCAGCTTGGCTGCTTCCAGGGCTGCTCCTCCCTCTCCACCCCTCACAGGGTTAGGGGCATCCTCTTCCATTGAGGCCAGACAAGGCAGCCCTGTTGGGGAACAGATCAGGACATGTGCTCAACTGTGTTCGAAGCAGCTTTATTCGGAATAGCCTGAAACTGGAAACAAGCCAGATGTCCCTCAACTGAAGAATGGATACAGAAAATGTGATTCGTTTACACAATGGAATACTATTCAGCTATTAAAAACAGGGACATCATGAATTTTGCAAGCAAATGGATGGAACTAGAAAATAACATCCTGAGTGTGGGAACCCAGACCCAAAAGGGTATCACAGGAGTCTAGCATAACTGTCCTCTGAAAGGCTCTACCACGCAGCTGACGGAAACAGATGCAGCCACCCACCACCAAACATTGGATGGAAGTCGGGGACTCTCCTGATTTTCAAACAACCAAGCACCTTCACTCAGGACTTGCTGTGTTCACAGTACTAGGAAAAACTACACACACGTGCCTTCTTATCAAGTCTGGTCTTTCTATTTATCCATACCTCTGGCACCTCCTGCTATACACTGAGCAGGAAGAATTGAGTTTCTCTCATCAAAATTTGATTTTCTAGATAAAAGCTGATAAACTAATCTTGAATGAAGTGTTTGACTGTCTTGATTAGATGTATGACTAAGTATTATGTCTTCATTACTAACGTAATAAATATAATCCAGGCATGCTAAAGCCATGGACAAAGAAATGTGATTCTAATTGAGGAACTTGAAGACGCTAATCACCAGGAAGGACTTTCTGTCGATCTTAACATCTTTCCATAGGGACAAGACCTTACAACTACTGACCAAGTCAGTTGGCAGTATTAAAAAGTACCTGATTACAACATGGCCTCCAAATTTAGGCACTCAGAGCTAAGGCAAGATATGAACATGACCCAGTTATTCTTTATAGACTCAATAAGCAAACATTTATTTCTCATTCAAAAGGAAATTGTTAATATTTTACTTTCCATTATGGAGACTTTCTCAGTATCCAGGCATGGCTTTTTCTCATAGGACTGGGTAACTGGACCGGCTACCTACCTTCTTATTTCTGCCTTGCCATGCAAGAATACAGGACTGTATCCCACTTATGATATACAAGGCTATAGCCACAATGGAAACTCAATCGCCAATGATGATGATCATGGTGAGGAAAACTGGGGGTAGGGTGGGTGGAGTGTTTTGTGTTTGAGTGATCCCAGCTGGTTGGTTATCTTGGATTCCCCTGTAGAATAACCATAGACAAAGATTTTACTAAAGCTAGTATATTTGAGTACAGATTCAAAAAAAGGAATGAAGTAGAGAGACAGGAAAAGGAAGAAAGCCAAATTATCAAGCAAGTTACCATTACCAGTGAACAATTGGAACTCTGTTCCACTAGTGAAGGGCAAGAGACAGGAAAGATCACATTCTCCAGAGCTATGTCAACTGAAAAGCTAGGAGGTTGGAATTTATTCATTGACTCCAACAACTGATGGTTGAGGGTCAGTGGAAGATGAGTTCATTCTTTGGCACTTCCAGCTAGCCTATCATGAAGGCCAGATTTTTTTTTTTGGTTCTTTTTTTCGGAGCTGGGGACCGAACCCAGGGCCTTGCGCTTCCTAGGCAAGCGCTCTACCACTGAGCTAAATCCCCAACCCCATGAAGACCAGATTTAATGTACTCCAAAGACCAAACCAAAAAAAGTAAACCCTTAGGGAGAGTCACAGGTATTTGAGGTAAGCAGCCTCAAGAAAGGCAAGATACCAACATTATCTCCTATGCCAACCATACCCTAAAAATGTCAATGATTATTATGTGATAATAACGGCACTAATTTGACCACTACATAGGGTCATGTGTTTCCCCACTGGGTGAAACCTTCTATGACCCATGTGAGGAAAACACCATGCTTGAATAACAATGCCAATGCCTTAGAGGAATCATGAGAAGCATGCTTCAAGATTTCATAAAAAAGGAAGGCTCACAAGGAAAGCAGAAAGGACTAGCTATCAAAAGCAAACATTTCAAGAGATGGTCAGTTTAACTAACGTGGTCTTTTGTTGGAACATATCTGGAGCCCTACAGAAAGTTCTTTTCTATTTTGATAGGTTTTTGATATTATTTTTGTCAGCTGGAATACAAGATGTTCCTGGGATAAATCTACAGAGCAAATATCTTTTAGTAATCCTGTGTTCCAACACAGGAGGGACCAAACATATAAATAAACACTACTTCATAGTGCAAACTGTCTGATGATGATGATGATGATGATGATGATGATGATGATGATGATGTGCTCATCTTTTAAACAGTCAACTTCTTTCTGGAATTCTGTTTTCTCAGAAACACCCCTCTGCCTGCAAGCAACACTCTTAAGAACACTACACTTGGCTGAATCCTGGGGAGGTTGAGTTGTTTCAAGTCACCAAAATTTCACTGTATTTATCTTGAAGGGAGTATCAAGGTTGAAGCTAATGTAGCATAGACAACATAGAGTTGAGGTGGGGAAGGAAAACGATTAGCTCTATAACATTCGGCTTGTTAATGCAAAGTATAGGTGTTGGTTCCTATTTTCTTTAGGGGAAAGAATTCCTTTAGAATGCATGTGATCACACACACACACGCACACACACACACACACACACACACACACACACACGTCAAGTAGGAGTGAAACAGGTCTTCGAGATTCATGTTGTTCCCTCTTCAGCCACGGTGTTTTTACACAAGATGTGAGGGACCACACAGGTGGTAAGGTACGCTGAATCTTGCCACTTTGTCAGCATTTCAGCAGAAGGAATAGGAGGATGTAGGGCTCATGGGGTTCTACAAGTACAGGACTGAAGGAGAGGCACAAGAGGACAAGTGTGTCCAGGAGATCCAGCTGACTGGGCATCTGGAGCCCAGGACTTCTGAGAACAAGGATGCCTGAAAATTTAGACAACTGTTCAGCTCTTCCAGGGGTTTTCAGTGTCACCCCTGAGCACTTAACCTCATGTCCTAAAGGATTATCCACTCTACCAGCAGGTAATATTTTTGTGTCTTCGTAGTTGTAAATGACTAGGAGGCCTCCGTTAAATAATGAGACTCTTAGGTGGAGAGCACAGGAAGAAGCAATTTAATTCCCAGGACTTTGTTAGCGCCACAATACCTGCTTCTTTGCAGCCTTTCTTTTATCCACTCACAGGAAGATAATGATAAACTATTACTGAGCTCTGAGTTATCAGGTGCCAGGCACCCTGCAAGGTACTCTACATTCATTTTCTCATCTGTTTCTCAGCAACCCCGGCAGATTGCTACCGCCTTGGTGGGATTTGATTTGTTGAATTGTTGTTTCCTACCCCCTCGCACCCCTGTGAGTCCCCAGGAAATGGTTGTTTTGATGGGAGAAAGGAACAAAGCTTTCCAGAACTGGAACAACATGCGCTGCGGGGAAGGCAGATCTGGGGGAGGGGAGTGGGAAGGCAAAGTAGAGATTCTTGGCAGCATGCATGGGGGCAGGGAGAGTAGGAGAGCACAAAGTAGGTGATAGCTCCTGGTTTAGAACTTGGAATTGTTTTGCCTTCTGAACCTCAGACAGACCTACTTAGTTTTAGTCTCCTGACCAATCCCTGCCTTAGTTCCCTTCTCCCATCGCCGTCACTAGTGTTTCCTGGGCCCAGAAGGGCACATCTTGAATCTGCTGTTCCCTTACATTTTTTAGACCTCAATTCTTGTTTACTGTGTAACAGAGTTTGGATAATTGTACCTCAGACCCTTGTGCGTTAAAAAGCTTAATCTTTGGTCTAGTGAAAACTCTGAGAGGTGGGGCCTTATAGAAGATCTTCAGACCACTGAAACTATATTCTTAAAGGCAATAATGGGACCTCAGGCCTTCATCTTGCTCTCTTTTTCACTTACTGGCTATAAGGGGACCGCTTTTTTCTTCTCTGTGCACTCCACACCCCAGAGTACTACTTTGCCATGGGCAATAAAGTAACAGGAACAACCAAACTTGTTGTTCGAAGTTTCCAAGGCTGAGTGCCAAAATAAACCATTTTTAAATGATGATTGTCCCAGATACATGTAAAAGTAATGGAAAGCTGACTTTGTCTCAGAACTAGCCTACATCCCAAGCAGGGGCTAATGTCAGCCCATCCAAGAACATTTCATCTCTGATTGGCTGACTGCCTGTCCATCAAATTTATGTTCCCTTCTTCTTGGACTACAGTTTCCCATCTCCATTGTAGTTAGTTGTGGTCATATGTCTAAGTGTTGGCCAATCAACTGGGAATAAAAGCAGTGTGACTCACTTCCAGACCTGGTTACTATAAACCTTTCTTCCATGTGTGATGATCCAATTCCTTTTCACACAAGGGTCTTTGGGAAGCTGCCTAATAAAGATAGTTGAGCAGAAGATGTGAAGGACTATATGCCCCTATCTTTCCTTGGAGATAAGGTATCCTTCATCAGCATAGACTGGGGGCTTTACATGATTAAGAAAGCAGTGTTGATTGTGTTTAAGCCTCAGTATATTTTCAATCTTTTGTTGCAACACATTTTAACATTTGGCAGTTCCATACGTGCTTCCTGGGACCCACTGTCATGTGTTCACCAAAGTAAATAGGGGATAGATTGTCTTCACCATCTCGGACAGTCTACTCAGTTTCTTCCTCTAGGTTCGGAGACTCCAAAACCTACTGGCTGAAAGAGAGAACTGTAAGCAAATTTCAAATGCCAGGCTCTTATCATACTAACTTTCTCGTTGTCAAAGTACCAAGCACCCTCGGCTGCTCCTCCTGGCTTGATATATTAATGTGTGTTCTGAACTATTTTTTGCTTGGTTACTACATAAATGATACACCCAAATCGTGTGTTTCATTAGCATTTGCAGAGACAAGGGAGTTGTCTCCAGTGAGCAGAGAGGCAGGGCTGTGAGAAGTTTTGTTTCCTGAGCCCTGAATCTTCTGGGGATGGAAGGCCCATGTCAGTCAGTATGTTGGACTACAGACTGTAAGTCATCAACAAATTCTCTTACTATATAGAGACTACCCATAAGTTCTGTAACTCTAGAGAACCCTGACTAATACAGCATGGTAGAAGACTAAGCAGGAGGATCATGTTATAACACATTCATACACTTGGGAACAAGCACTCCTGGCTTCTCATTAGAGGAATCTGTAAGGACAGAAGTTACTTCACTCCTTTGATTGTTTGTTGGTCTATGTAGCACAGGGAAGCCTGGATCTGCTGTCCCCCAACCCCTGCACCAGACCCTTTATAGTAAGGTCTTGGTCAGTTATTCTTTGAAGGAGTTCACTATCTATAGCTCCATGATTTAAGGCCCTTTCTCCCTCGGTATCCTATATATTGATTTTATAAGCAAAGAACAAGATTCAAGAGTCTTTCCTCTGTCCACTGCCCACAGGAATATCATCATTAGCAAACCTTGGCCTTGTTTTTAACATTATTGCATTCTTTCTGGGTTACCCCCCCCCAAAAAAAACTGGTTCATCTAAGGACACAAGCAGTCCTTGCCACTTTTGAATGACCAAGCTGATCAGTACATTTGCTACACAAGTGGGTCTTGCATGTGCAAAGGGTACATCCAAATATGTTCTGTAACTTTAAATATCATCTCAAGAAGTATTCGGGGTCCTTCCTACATTATAGATAGGACTCTCCATTCACCCTTGTCTCCCCCCAGTCCAAGGTTCGTAAAATTCTCAGCTCTCTGGATTTCTAGTGACTTGGATAGAAGCTGGGATATTTGTTCTTCTGGAAGGACTTGGCCTGTCTTTGACTCAGGTGAAGCCTCAGCTTTGTCACCTACAGGTCTCATATCAGGGGCACAGCATCTGCCATCCTAAAGCTGCCATAGCAGTTCCAGTCATCTCTTCATCCCTATCAATATTTGAGACATGGGCGGTTCACTTGGTAAAGAGTTTGCTTACTCTGCACAAAGCCCTGGGTTCAATCCCCAGCACAGCATAGACAGGGCATTGTAGTGCATAGCCCCAGCACTCTGGAAATGGAGACAAGGAGAACTGGGACAAGATCATCAGCTACATAGCAAGTACAAGGCTTGCCTGAGCTACACTATACCCTGCTTTGGCTTTCAGCTGGCCATGTGGCAATACAAAGATACCTCCTTAGGGTGAAAAGACTGCTTCAGTGATAGAGATTATGACTAGAAACTTCATGTCCATAAAATTTAACACCCAGTTTCCCTCCCACAGGACCTTCTCTCAGCATCTGAGGGGGCAGAGCTAGACACTTGAAAATTCTCTAAACTGTCCTTAAAGCAAGCAAGCCAGCAACAACAAAACACCAAGCGGGCTAGGAAGATAGAGGGGTTAATGTGTGCTTGCTGCCCAAGCCTGTGGACCTAAATTCAGATTCCCAAATGTACAAACCAGACACAGAAAAACAGTAACCCCAGTAGGCCCCTATGGGAAGAGGTGGGCAGAGATACAAGAAACTTCAGATGTTCACAGTCATGTAGAGACTTTACCTCAGAACAAGGTAAAGTGCCGAGGACTAACACCAGAACCCTATCTTCTCTGATTTGCACACATTTGTCATTGATGTGCACCTGCAACCACACTCACCCTCACCTCTTTCTCATCACACACACACACACACACTCCCAAGTGATCATATAACTGAAAATATGGAAAAATTAAACCCTTGTACACTTTTGGTACAGGCCTGACAGCATCTAGTAAAGTTCAGTGCTAGTCTCCTCTACTGCTGTGATCCCACTCATATATGTCCTTTCCCTCCAAATGCAAGTGCATAATCACACAACTATTTATACCAGACACCCATAGCAATTCTATTCACAGGTTGCACACACTGGGAACAGCCAGCCCACATGTTTGTCAACAGATGAATGGATAACTAGGCTATGCCATGCTCGCACAATAGAACAATGCTCAGCAATTTAGAGCAATGAACCGCTGCTACCTGCAATGATATAGCTGTGGCTCAAAAGACTGTTTTGAACAAAAGCCTGATACAGATGAGACAAACAATCCAAAATATTTCTGCTGAGATATTAGAATTCAGAAAGTGATTGTTTATGGGAAGGAAGGAGGGAGAATGGGCTAGAAATGGGCCTAGGTGATTCCCTGTGGATGTGGGTATGTTTTTTTTTTTAAATCGTCTTTCTGGTAGTAGTACACAGGTGCTTGTAAATTGTCAACACAGAGCATCTGACCACTTATGAATTATTATATTTCATGCTATGTTTCCCCTGATTTAAGAACAAAGACGTTTCAGATATTATGGAAGTATTCCAGAAAGAGAAAAGTCTCCATACACACAACTGTGGGTTTTGTTCACTCCTAGCCCAGTGCGAAGAGGGTATTATATACAGGACAGAGGGTTCTAGTGGCAAGTGGGAAAGGCCATCTCTCACGGCACCTGCCAGGATCCCTTAATCACAGGCATAAACAAAGCAGCAACACAAGGCCCCAAATGTAAGTATTCAGTGAAATAAAATAACAGGGACCCCAAGCAAAGCTGGCCTCAGACTGTGGGCTACATAGCAAATTCTGAGCCACAACTGCTTTCCAGGAAATGCCAATATTTCATCTGGAAAGAAGATATCTGGAGAGAGGGGGGGAGAGGAGAGAGAGAGAGAGAGAGAGAGAGAGAGAGAGAGAGAGAGAGAGAGAGAGAGAGGAGGGAGGAAGGAGAGGGGGAGGGAGGGACAGAGGAGAGGGGAGAGAGAGAGGAGGGAGGAAAGGAGGGGAGGGAGGGAGGGAGAGGGAGGAGGAGAAGGAGAGGGGAGGAGGGACAGAGAGAGGGAGAGGAGGGAGAAGGGAGGAGGAGGAGGGGAGGAGAGAGAGAGAGAGAGAGAGAGAGAGAGAGAGAGAGAGAGAGAGAGAGAGACAGTGAATACTGTCCCACCATAAAATAAAGGTTCTGTGCCAGGGACATCAAAGCGCTGGTACTGAGCTTCTTGCATGGGTCTCAAGTTATGCAGTAGAAAGGCAGTCAGGGGTTCCTTAAAGGCAAAGGTCTCCTCATGTAATTTATATGGTGGAGAGGAATCTGTATCCCTACTCAAAGGCACAGTCAGTTGCATCCAACATGTTCAAACCTCAAATAGGAAACATAAAAAAAGCTCTGTTATCTATTAGCACAGATGTGAGTTTGCAAGTTGAGGCTGCCCATGGACCTTGGTTCTACCTAGTGGAATCTGTGTGGCTTTAGGAAAATGACTTAGCTCTTCTGAGCTAGAGTTTTCCTAGTCTATAAGTTTTTAAAAATGATACCTACTAGTGAAGTGGAAATTTCCTAATGCCTATCAAATGTTCAATGTAGAATCATATCTGGGTTCCAAGGAACTTTCTAGATGTCTGTACCAATCTGTCAGTAGCAACATCATTCGACCAGATTAACCATTTTCTTTTTTTATTTTTGAGCCTCAGGTACACTAAATTTTCATAATTATAATTCAAGTTTCATGAACGGCCCACCATTTTCATTATTATTTTGAAGTTTTACTTTTAATGTTATGCATCCTAAAATAAATAAGTGAACATTAATGGCTTCATCTACCAACTGAACAATCCTGCATCTATCTCTGGACTTTCTATTCTGTGCCCTCAGCTCCCTCATCTTTCTCTTATTATATTTTCTAATGTTGCTGAGCACCAAGAAGAAAGGCAATCAGTGAAAGTAGATTGAGAGTGTCAGGAAGCTGGGGAATGTGGGACTGACTATTACAGGGAGGGTGGTCAGGGACCACCTCTGTGAGCAAAGACCTAAAAGAAAAGGAAGCACCATACCACAAGAGCATTCCTGACTCCACGAAGCTGAGGAGAGGGATATGCTAGGCCATGAGTATGATTCTGTGCTTGTATATACATTTGTGGAGGGGAGGGGTGTATACAAGTACATGTGTGTACTATGTGCTAAAGAAGGGAACCATCAAAACCATCAAAAGAAAAGAAAAGGTGATCACATACAGTCTTCTGAGTTTCCTTTTACAAAAGTTAGTACAATCAATTTCATAGACAAGGAAGCAAAGGCCCAGGAGAGCTGGCCTGTCTCAAGCTATGTAGCTACTTAGCAACAGGATTAGTTAGAAATCAAAGTTCTGTAGATCTTCTGTGACATTGTACAGCCCCCTCATGCCCTCAAATGATTTGAATTCCACAAAATGCCTCCAAGCAGCCTTTAGGTAATGAGGTGACAAATAGTATATTGAAATTGTGTTCTTCCAAGCAGAAGTGCTTTACCATGAAAAAGATTACTTGAAAGCTAATTAGGATTCTGACATTCTTTAATGACTAACTTCTTAGAGCTACATCAAAAGCCATGTGAATATATCTAACTTATTGTGTTATCATAGGTGATATTTATTCTGTGGGGGAGGGGGAACAAAAATATGTTAGTGACATTTTTTGAAATTTGAGTTGAGAGCTAGGATCACAAGGGCAGAAGCATAAATCCGTCTTAATAATCTGAAAATACTTGAGAAATATACAAGTAAAATAATGAGTTTGCATGTATTTTAATAATACCCCTTCAGTTGAGAAGTTGAAAAGAATCTTTGTTTCTCCCCATGTGGAAGGGACTAGTAAAGGTATGGGTGTAGAGGTTTACCTTTGCCCTCTCTTTTGAAACTCTGAGCTGGGTGTGAGATAAAAACAGAGGAGAGAAGTGAGTGTGACTAAAGGCATTTGGGTAAATGTGTCCTGCATTCCCTAGTGAACCTTCAGGCTAAATTAATTTCTCAAATCTATTTTCTTCCTTCCAAGAGGTAGTTCTAGCCCCTCCACTCACTGATTTGTCTATGGCAACAGACCCATGTGCTGTCTCCATCTTGCAAGCCTACACCAGGCTCTGACACAACTGCAGAAACCATGACTCAAGAGATCACAATTACTGACTTCCGGGAGCCTCTGATTCCTCCCAGGAGAATAAACAGATGAGAAGCCCTTCATATCTTCAAAGACAGACAAATCCAAGCTGTTTAGGATTCAAGCCCAGCCTTTTCTTTGCTTCTCATTTTTTTTGAGGACTATTCAAAAAGTATGCAGATATGACAGTGCAAATGGCAGAAGAGTCTGACAGCCACTGGCATTGGTAGTAGCCATCTGGTTTTACTTTGTTAAGCGTTTCTCCATAAGACCAAGACAACTCAGTCCAGTGGATGCAACAAAAGTGACTCAAATCATTGACTTCTAAGCAGTACAATGACTGATTCCATTCCCAAGCTCTATCTTGAGCTCCATGTCATAATGTTAGCCTAGGGGAACCTTCAGAGCTCCCGGGTGCATGCTCACTCATTCCACTATAGTTCTAACTGAAGGAGAACACAATGGAAAGACATAAGTCAGAGACAAATCCTTCTGACTTATACAACAAAAGACTGCACTTCCTTAAATGAGATGGACGCAGGCATCCAGCTGGCTATGTGAGTATGAACAAATCCCATAACCCCTGGCTACCTCAGTTTCCTGACAGGTACAAGAAGTAATAATGCTATGTGGATGGCACAGGGCTGTTAGTGAGAAGGGAGCAACAGATTCAAACCACTCAAAATTAATTATTCCTGGCACATGGTAAGTAAGCATTCAAGAGAGTTGTGTGCTGTTAGTATAATAAAAGATAGGATGTCAAAGGACCATATTTGTGGAGTGTTAAATAAAATGAGACTTACATTTGAAACTATAGATAAGAAATAAATATGATGAAAAGGAGATTTTTTTCCAACAGTTTTCAATGACAATGGTTAACCTATTCAAATATAAGCCTGACATAGGCTGGTTTCTCATGGTCTATCATGGGCAAGATGATAAGGAGACAACAGTTAGCATCAAATCTAGTGACAAGTTGTAAGGTCAAAAACTGGTTTAGTGCATGAAGGCCCAATGGAGAGTGTTCACTAAGTCAGAGTCCCCTAAGACTGTGGAGGGAGCGTCAACCCTGGTGATTACACAGCAGACTAGATAAAAGAACTTTGAAGGATTAGGATGGCTAAGTCACTGACCAGATCACTTAAATCTTTCCCAATGGAACCTAGAAATCAGGATACTACAGGAAAGCTACACAGTTCATTCCCAGGAGCAGACAGTGCTGCTGAGGCATCCTTTTCTGTGTTCTGGCCACCCCACAATCCCCTACTCATAAGTGAGGGATTATCCTGCCTGGCCAGTTCCTGGGCAACCAAGACCAAGTCTCAATGCTCTTAAGAGAGGATAAAAGAAACCCCAAGCCACAGCCTAGGTAAGAAATGATTAATGCGTCTGTTTCTGGGTCGCCACTACTTGGTACACAGCCTTATTGTTGAATCATCAGGGGAATGGATAGAAAAATGAGTAAACAAAGGAGGAACACACTTGAACAAATGTGTGTTGATAAGGAAGTAAAATGGGCAAGAACTTTCTAGAGGGCAATTTGACAGCAGTCATACCTACTGACCCAGAAAATCTGCTTTTTGGATTCATCCCAAGAAAATGCAGTCCATAGCTGGCCTCCTCCTAAGTGCCTGAAATTCTGGTTACAGAGAAATTCACCGACTCTGGAGTGGGGAGAGTCAAAGGGTGACAATGGTCCTATGATCTTACTTCCTTTGGATTACAATAAAGGGGTACTTTAGGCAAGGCCCGCAGTTGTTTTTCTGCCTTTCTGGCATTACAGTTTGGGATTTGCAGACTTTCAGAGAAGAACTCAGTATAATGAAAATGGGACTTTTAGGGAAGAAGAGGTCTGGAGTAGGAGTGGGCTTGGGGAGGGAAATTTGAGGGTCTGATTAAAATGCACAATACACGTGCAGGAAATGTCAAAGACTAAATAAGAAACATTCAAAGAAAAACCCTCAGTGTAGTTGGATGGTCCAAGACAAGAGATATCTTTAGGTAGATGAAAGCTTACAGAAGGGCCCTGACAGTTAACCATTTAGACATCACAAGCCACAGGGAAGGCATCATGTCTGATTTTAAGCAGAACAGCTATCAGTTCCACAGAGTGAGTTAACTGCAAAAAGAAGGTGCCTCTCTGTGGTTAATGACATGACTCAAGTTTGCCAGCTGAGAGGAACAAAAGCATCAGCTTTCTGGGGTCTTCGTGAGCTCATTGAAGATGGGTATTTGACTGGGAGGTGCTGACAAGCTTTGCTTTCTGAAATGGGATGTATTCACCTTTGAGTATATACCTTGAAGGCACAGTGCATTAGTGTGATGCTCTCAGGACCAGAGCATGCAGGTTGATGAGGGCTGTCCTTCGCTGTGTATGCAACAACATTAAATTAATAGGACTTTCAATTTGGAGCTAGAATCAAGAAGAGGCTATGCCTTTAAAAAATCAAAAGCTAGCTAGCTCATCTGAACCAACTTGATATTTATGTTCGTTCTTCTCAGTGCTTATGAGAAAACAGAATCATCTTTAAAGTTAAAAACATCTCCTGGGTAAGGCTACTTATAAGAAGCTTAATCCAGAAAAATATTATTCTTGTATTACAAAATCAAAGCAGTGGACAAAAAAAAAATCAAAGGGAATGATCAGTCAGGAAAAATGTCTTGGTTCCAAAATGCTGTGGAAGACCGCATGAAAAGCAGGCTAATATTTAAACTAGTGCTAAACATGTTTTTCTCTCCAGTTACTTTCCGCCAAGAATGAGTTTCTATATGTTTTCTCAAATGCCCCTTCAAGGATTTATGCCGACGGATTTCCTACCATTCTTGGACTTATAGTTTCACCCAAGGTTATGAGTCGGGGTGGACTTTGAAAATAAAAAGCAGAGAAGACAAGCAGCAGACCGTGGCACTGAGGGAGACCGAGGTAGCCCTTCTGTGTCTTGCAAAGTCCATTTATAAGGAGTGTTAGTAGGTAAGTCAAAGACAGCTCTTAGCACTAGGCAGCCATTCTATAATATGGGATAACATGGGGCATGGCTGGTATGGAGGAACAGTGTGTGTGTGTAGAAAGGATCTACTGCTGACACACTGGCAAGCAAGCTATCAAATGGCAAATAGTCACAGCATATTGGCATCGCCACTATCATTGTGACTATGTCTTTTTCTGGAAAGAATAAAACGAGCTGACCAAATTAATATTAAGAAATAGTATTGACCTCTCAAACCCATTTAAATGCAAATGCCTGCAGCTTGATAGTACTATTGTGTTCTGAAACTGAAAGGCAGAGAGGAACTGCTCTCCACTTCTCCTTTGCAATTGCTCTTGCTAAGGTCAAGTTGACCTCCATGTGGACTGAGATAATCTCTTCTCCCTCATCTTAGCTCAGCAGTGTTCAACATATTTTCCTACTCCCTCCTTTTTGTAAAACATAAATCATGACTTGAAGAGATGGTTCAGCACTTAAGAACATTTACTGCTCTTACAGAAAACCTGAGTCTGGTTCCCAACACCCATGTCAGGTAGCTTACAACCGCCTGTAACTCTAGCTGCAGATGTATCACCTTTTGGTCTTCTTGGATATGTGTGCATGTGAGTATGCACGCGCGCACACACACATACACACACACACACACACACACACACACACACACACACACACACGGGGTGGGGAGAGCATACATTCACACACACAAAAATTTAAAAAAATTAATCTTTAAAAATGTTAAAAACAAATTAGATTGCCGATTCATCTGCATAAAGCTCTCTAATGGCATCTCGTTGTACTTTAGAAGAAATGCCCGGCCTTACAGAGCCTAGTGGGATCTGGATTCACTTTAACTCTTCCTCTCTCATCCCCAATGACTTTCATCCCTTGCTCAGAATATTTCTCTCCTAAGGTACTGAGCTGTTTCCTGAGTTGGGGCTTGTCCACAGACTGTATATTCAACCTGTAATGCCCTCACCATGCCTGGATCTCTCTCAGACATTATAGCTGAAATCCAGACAGCCCCTACTTCAATAAGGTCCTATAACCATCTCCATTCAGTTGCTCTGTCTCACACCATCCTCTGCATGCCTTTTCAGGGGCCTATTACATTGATATCACATTCTTTTTTCCTTTGATTTCCGTTTGTCGTCCATCTTTACTGCCTTATTTGGAATGAGAGGTCCATTGCCATGTCCTTACTGTCTTTCCAGCATCTAGAATAGCAGCTGTACATCGCTGGTACTCAATGAATACTTGTTTGGAGAACGGAAGGACGTAGGAAGGGAGTGAGAGAATATACTATTTCCAATGAATGTACTCAAAATATACTTTGAATTTCTCACATAAGTGGCATGAAATGAATAATGGGTTCAATATATTTTAAATATAACTGAATAGCTACAGCGTTGAGTCACTGTAGTGTGGGATGCTGAACCCATGCAGTGTAAATTAGCACTCATCTTTGGGTTAGTAAGAAGCACTGCATGTGGCCCTAAAGCCATACGGCATGTCCACTGGAAGAGGGAGCATTTGATATTGGCACTGTAGAGGAAATCACAGCCCCACCCTGGGTATTGCTCTCACAGTAGCTCCTAGTCCAGAGAGGAAGAGAGTAAACTCTGTGATCCCCTTTAAAATGCAAAACAATGAGTCAGAGCTCTATTTAAGTTACTGTATGACCAGAAAGGACTGGAAGAGCTTGAAGGAGCTTGAGACCCATATGTACAACAATGCCAAGCAACCAGAGCTTCCAGGGACTAAGCCACTACCTAAAGACTATACATGGACTGACCCTGGACTCTGACCTCATAGGTAGCAATGAATATCCTAGTAAGAGCACCAGTGGAAGGGGAAGCCCTGGGTCCTGCTAAGACTGAACCCCCAGTGAACTAGACTGTTGGGGGGGAGGCGGCAATGGGGGAGGATGGGAGGAACACCCATAAGGAAGGGAGGGGGAGGGGGATGTTTGCCGGAAACCGGAAAGGGAATAACTTTTCAAAAATGTATATAAGAAATACTCAAGTTAATAAAAAAAGAAAAAAAAATTTACTGTATGACCATGGCCAAACTCAGAGCAACTACAAGATATGGGTGGAGCCCTGATCAGCACCCAGTAAACAGCTGTTGAATGACTGCATTTATCAAACCTTTTCCATCCAGATTCTTTATGTCTTATTTACAAATCACTTAAACAAAATGCTCATTGCATGCCAGGAATCACTAAATGTTTATAAATAATCACCCCACACAAACAACAACCCTACAATGAGGATACTGTTGGTACCACAACTTTACCGGTGAGGATACTGAGCCACGAAAATAGTAAGCTACCTACTTTCTAGTGGCGGACTTGGGGCTTGAATTTATTGCAGCATCAGCTCCAAAGTCTGTTATTGTAACCACTGACCTAGGCCACATAGGGTATTGAGAGCCACAAAACTATGTACCAAGGCTAGACAAGGAAGAGGACGACATGGAAAAGTATAAATGGAGAAATTTGGGGTATCACACTGGCGAGCAAAGTTCCATAAACTGGTGGTATCTCTGCTGGCTGAAGAAAAGGAGCTGAGAGCTTTGGGGCACCCCGTCTGTGCTCCCAAGCTAGTGCTTCTGCTCCCTAGCATATCTCTTCCTCCCTTCCTACTTCTGTACTAATTCTGTGTAAAAAGTGGTAAAGTCATCCAGGAGCCTGAGAAGTGCTAGACTGGAACTTGCTTTTCCTCTATAGGATCTCTGCAGATGAGGCAAAGACTAGTTGCTTTCTGCCTTCCTGTCTCTCTTCTAATTCCTGGAATCATAGCTATTCCCTTCTGCCCAGAGGCTGAAAACAACCCGGGCCCAAATGGTTGAAGCTGCCAATACCTATGTCTTTAGCCGCTTCTTAATGCTGTCAGCTTGGAATTTGTGATTCCTAAAGCCCCTTTGGCTAATTCCACTGTAGACATGAAGGGAACTTCATATAATTCTGAAACAAACAGTCCTACCTTTGATTTATATAAAGCATGCCAAAGCAGAGAAGAACTGTGCACACAGTACCTACAAATAGATTTTTTGAAGGTCTTTGGAGAAAAGAGTGAACCTGGATGAGTCCAGCAATAGCCAAAGCAGATCTGTAAGCTATACCACACAGCAAAATTCAAGATTTAGAATATTTTTTTAGTAGGGCGAAAAGAGGTTGGAGGAGGATGGAGGAAGAAGCAGACACAGCAGCAGTAGAAGAAGAAGCAGAAGAAGCAAAAGGAGGAGGGGGAGGAGAGGGGGGAGGGGGAGAAGGAGGAGAAGGAGAAGGAGAAGGAGAAGGAGAAGGAGAAGGAGAAGGAGAAGGAGAAGGAGAAGGAGAAGGAGAAGGAGAAGGAGAAGGAGAAGGAGAGAAGAAGAAGAAGAAGAAGAAGAAGAAGAAGAAGAAGAAGAAGAAGAAGAAGAAGAAGAAGAAGAAGAAGAAGAAGAAAAGAAGAAGAAGAAGAAGAAAAGAAGAAGAAGAAGAAGAAGAAGAAGAAGAAGAAGAAGAAGAAGAAGAAGAAGAAGAAGAAGAAGAAGAAGAAGAAGAAGAAGAAGAAGAAATGTGACTCCTTGGCATCAGATCAAGTGTGGCAGAGAGACGACTCAAGTGGTATAGTAAACCCCTAAAGGCCTAGACTTGACTGTTGGTTCCATTTCTGGCTGGTGACTATGATCATCACTTTACTTTCTCCTGTGTGAAATGGGGTTCCAGACACCTAAATAAAGATGCTGTGACGGTCAGTGGGAGGCTCACAGAAGGTCCTCACAATGCACATGGATTATAATAGAGCCTTATAGAATTTTTGTTTGCTCATTCACTAACATTCAACTTTCTATTCACTTACCACTATTTATCCTTTCAAACATCTTGATAGCAAAGAGAGCCCAAAACTTATTTTTCCCTCTGGCTCCCCAACCCAGAAAGGGATGCACGTCTTAAGAACTCAGCAGTATAATAATGAACACAAATACATCCAATAATTACTGTGTGTGGCTTGATTTGCAGTTCTTTGAAAGAATTATAGAGTTGATTGAGATTTAAAACTGGTCTTGAGCTAATGAATGCATGTACCATCTTGTCCATAGCATGTGTTAAGATTCTAGTTCTTGCTTCTCTGTTGCAGACTGAATGGTCTAGAATGATAGAGATAGGATCTTTCCAAAAAAAAACGGACCAGGGCAGCAGTTCTCAAACTCAGTACCCTGCAGCGCTCTCTGGGCATACAGATTCTCCACCTGACACTCAAAAGTCTGACCTAACGAGTCTAATGATGATAATTTGAATTGGAAATACCTTCCCCAGCACTGTGTCTTGGATGCTTCCTCACCAGCTGATGATACTCTATTAGGAAACTGTGGCTCTTTTGGGAGGTGGAAAGACCCTTAGCTAGCAGAAATAGGATACTTGGAATAGGCATTTGAAAGTTATGGCCCTCTTCCTCCTTCCAATAGTATCTGTTTCGTGCTATGCTGTGATTCAAGAAGCCTCCATGACATGTTCCCACTGCCATGAATCCCACCCTATCTTCTACTCCACGATGGACCAAAACCATGAGCCAAAGCAAATCTTTCCTCCTTTAATTTGTTTCTGTCAGGCACTGACAGAGGTTGGCTTCTACTGCTGTGATGAAGATAATTTTATCCCACCCTTGCAGTCCATCTTGAATGGAAGTCAGGGTGGGAACTCAAGGTAAGAGCCTGGAGGTAGGTAGAAGCAGAGGCTATGGAGGAGTGCTACTTACTGCCCTGCTCTCCTTGATTTACTTAGCCTGCTGTCTTATATGCTCAGGGATGGTTCTGTGCACAGTGGGCTGAAACAAGAAAATAGCCCACAGACTTGCCTGTAGACCAATCTTCTTCTGGGGGTATTTTCTCAACTGAGGTTTTCTCTTTCCAGAGGAGTCTAGTCTGCCTCAAGTTGACAAAACAAAACTTCTGAACAGGACAAGCAATGTTGTCACAGCAATGCAAAAGTAGACCTAGCCCACATAGATGGGATCAGGAATATGCAGGTTCAAAACCCCCTAAATGTGATTCTAAGGTTAAATAGGTTTAGGAATCTCTATACAAGGTTTCTAATTTTTGTAGGGCAGCTTATCAAGCACCAGCTATGAACCCACAATCCCATCCTTAACTTCCTTCCAAAATCTTTAACCAAGATGTTTTATACTCATTGTTTGAAGCTCCCTTTGCTGTTATATCCAAGAGAATAGTTTTAGATATGAGATTTGTTTTCCTTCCAGCAAGATGCTCTATACCATTACTACCAATTAGGGAAGTTCATTTTAAAGCTCTGAATTCACACTTGTAAAATTCCCTTAGCTCATCCAACCTTATATCTAAACAGCATAACTAATGGCGCTACAGTTCCATTTATGAATTCCACTCTTATAAATGTATTTCCAAAATTGTTTCAGAATTTCTTGTCTTGGAAAGCCAGGCCTGATGGTTTTAATAAGAACATGGCTTATACATAGTTCTCCAGATCACTGATAGTTCATTGCTTTCCAGACACAGATGACACCCAGTTCCCAAAAGACACTTCTCCTTCAAACAATCCACCCTTTCTTCCTCTAGAAGGACTCAAGCCTCATCTTATTCTTGCCCCATTTTACTTTTTAGATAGCGTGGCATGGCTTCCTTTATGGGCTAAAACCTGAGCCCAGACTAAGTGAAAAGAAAAATCTTGGCCTGGTCAAAACTCACAAAGATCATAAAGTGTCTAATAGCATTCCTTGCACCCAGTGCGTGCTTAACCACTAACTGAGGGAAATCAGTTATTCACAAAGCTACTGGAGCTCCCTAGAAGAAAGTCCAGGCAAGAATTCTCCGAGCAACAACTGCTCCATTCCACCACACTCACATGTGAGGCTATGTTCTATTGCATAATCAGCCAAGTAAAAGAAACTTTATTTTTAGCTACTGGACTCCACAGGGATGATCGGAGTCCTATTTAAACTTCTCTTTCATCTCTAACCTTCAGATGACACTCCTATGATTTTTCTTTTGTAATTTGTATTGTTTTCGTTAAAAGGACCCAGTCAAAGATGGCCTCGAGCAGATTTAAAACAATACAAAACAAGAGAAATAAACCAGATGGCAAAAAAAAAAAAAATCATAAATCAGGCCAAGCCGTGCGAACAAGCTACAAAGAAAGGCATCGTGAAACTGTAAAGGGAAGAGGCACTTTGTTCCTCATGGATAAGCCTCCATTATTGCTTCTTTGCAGAGGAAAGCTGGGAGGTCATCCAGGGGAGGCTGGAGTTCTCCCTCCTCCACCTGTCACAGATGCAAAGAGCTGCATGGGTGTTGCAATTCTGGAAGGATCAGTATTCAGAGAAGACTAATGTGACACTGCTTTCCCAGATGACACCCAGTCAAAGGAAAAAAATGTTTGGGAGGATCTCTGTTTTTCTTGTAATGGTAATCAAGGTAGAAGAAGAAATTGACCCAACATATCTACACTGTTTCTAACACTTACTGGAAACAACAAAAACTCCCTTACGGGGAAAACACACCCACCCATCTCTATCCTTATATTTTCAACAGAGCCTTTCAGGGAAAACATCATTAATAGTGCCCTCTGGGCTGAAGAAGAAAAGAGAGACTGAAGTACAAGACTTTCCCTGCTTGGCTGTGCCTTTGGTACTGAACTAAATGTCTGGGCCTTCCCATCCAGATAAGGGCTTTATTTCCTGTTATGTAATTACTGAATGGAAAGTAACTACTCCAAAATCTCTCTCTCTCTCTCTCTCTCTCTCTCTCTCTCTCTCTCTCTCTCTCTCTCTCTCTCTGTGTGTGTGTGTGTGTGTGTGTGTTTTGTGTCTGCCAGCTTGCATTAGGTTGGCCTTGTAGCCTTTACAACAGCTGCCATATATTTCAAGTGCATTAAAAAGGGTTATTGGTTTTTTTTTTAAATGAACAATAACAAGACCTCTTAAGCAAGAGTACATCTCCATTAGTTTAAGATATCTAGAAGTACATGTTGTTCTGTTGTAACACAGCATGTAGAAAATCTGGCACTAGCTTTGCAACCCTGGAGCCCTGTTTACAAACACACTGAATTATTAGATCTAGTACATCATCCTTTCACTTTATCTGTATGACCTGAAAAGATGAGGAAGGTTTGCCAGGGCGTGCTTGTCGATCTGAATTTATGGGTATGGACAATGCCAAAGACTCCTGTTCACTACACACTGACTGCTTTTGCACAACCCAACAGGGGCTCTCAAAGTAGGAAAAGAAAGTGTGCTGTATACCTGGAGACTTATGCAGCACAAAGGGATGGCATCCACAGGCCGGAATCTGTGAGCTCTTCCCACCCTTTTCTTCCACAGTCACCGTGACAGCCCCTAAGCTTGCAGTGAGTTGCTTTTACGTTCAGCTCTAGCGTTCCGTGGGTGTGCTTAGGAGATAAAGACTCGTGTCACCTATGTCCACAGCCTTCGGTATATTTTTAAATTAAAGCCTTCCTTGCCTTATTAGCTGTATTAAGGCAAGCTATGCACTATGTTACAATGACTTCTTTAAGTTCCACCCTTTTCTGTCCAGAGAAAATCTTCTGGAAGGGAGACGAGAATCACTGTACCCTTATCAAGTACTATTCTATCCCCCTCACCTTGCAAAGTTCATGATCTGGAATAGAAGCACAGTGGTACTTGTTCTACTGAATGCATGAATAAATGCATAATAATGGCTTCCTATCTATAGTGATCAACCATCTTGGAATGAGGGGTTTCAGATGGAAGGCTTTGGGTTTTGCAGTATGTGAGCTAGGACAATCCCTGACAAAGTAGCACAGTTAAATGATTCACCTTCTTACAGCGTCCCAACACCAGATCCAACTTGCATACCTGGCCTTCCCCTCCCAGGAGCTTCTAGATCTGACATATATCTGCATACTCTCATCTGATAGCTAGAAGAAAGGGATAGTCCTCTGTGCCAGATTCTGCCAGATGGCTAATACCTACTCTAGCCATACCACCTGGCCGGCTTGTTTTCTTATGAGATTCAGGGAGAATTTATTTCCAGGATTCAGAAAATGGGAAGTGTCAGAATGGTCAACAAAGATAATGGACGTGAAGCTGTGTCCTTGGGTCTGCCCAAAGGCAGGCACAGTGCCAGATACCTGAGCATGGCAGAGGAAAAACTGCTCCTCTTTCTTTCTTCCTGGGTGCCTGCAGAGCCCCTCCACATTATCAGCTGTCATCTGTTCCTTAAGCTCACTTGTCTTTGCACATGTCAGGGTTGGAGGAGACAAAGCACTGAAGTGTACGTCCTCAACGCTTCTTTCAGATATGTAACAACACATCCAGGAGCTGGCTTGATGTCTTAAGAAAAAGAAAACCTAATTCAGTCCAGCACTCCAGCTCTAAAGCACATGTTTATGCACTTGTGAGCAGTTTCTCATTAGCATAGAGCAAGTTGGCTCACAGTCATATAATACGTGCTTATTTCTAAGAGTACTTCTACATAGACTGTCTAGAAAATGTAGAGAGAATAAAAGTGGGTGGCGGGACCAGTGTGACTAGATGTATTGTATACATGAAAGAAATCATCAAAGAACCAATTAATAAAAATGTAACATGGAGGCAAGAACCAATCCAGAAACAGTCCTGTTGCCCAATGGTAAGTGCTGTGCCATATAGCAAGTTACAATGCCTGAGAATGAATTACTGATACATTCAATAGCATGGATAAGCCTAGAATACATTACCCGGAGTGAAATAAACCAAACAAAAGCAAATGATGTTCAATGCAATTTACATGAAGTCCAAATTCAGGCAAAAATCAATCTTTCCTATTACAAGTCAATATAACCTTGAGGATGGGACAATGGAGGTGTATTGGTTAGGAAGTGAGGTTTTGCACTTTGGTGGACAGGAATGTTGTATATTGGCTCACTTTACTGACTTTATAGTTTAAAAGTCAAACAAAAGAACAGAAACAACAAAGGAGATGCTTGCTGTAGCCCTGACTCAGGAAGTTATGTCACTTAACCCCAATGAAAGCATTCTTGTCTCCTCTGGAAATTCATTATTCTATCTACCTGCGTTGGCTGTCAAATTGAGTTAGAGGAAACTGAGTGGGATAGTTGTTTAATCTCGTTTGTTAAATGCATGCTCGACAAAGGCAATGCTGTCAATCTCTATGAAATTAAAGTTTATCAAATGAAGGAAATGGAAAAAGAGCAAGAGAGAGAGAGAGAGAGAGAGAGAGAGAGAGAGTGTATAAATGTCAAATTTCAAATATCTTTCTAGCAGCTGTATCTTTCAGCCTATTAGTCAAGGGCAGGCACTCAGCCAGCTATTTGTTGGATTCAACTTTCCTGTGCATGCTCATTTCAAAGGTCATGTATATGTTAATTTACTACCTGGTTATTATTTAAGAAGATTTTATTACATCATTTGATGTTGATTTATTCCTTTCCTTCCTCTAGGATCCTAGTACACCCAATGGCAGAGTAGCTCTGAGTAAGAGACTGTAGTAATTACTGTTGGCAGGTTTCAAATTAAACATGAGCACGCATAAGCAATAGGCTTGGGTCAGACATGATTACGATCACCATTTGTGGATCTAAATGAAAGAAGTGGTTTAAGCAAAAATTGTATTTTTTTTTTAACCGAGATGAGGAGACAGCAAGTAAGAGCGCTACCCACAGCTGCTATGTATAAATAATTGCTAACAAGACCAATAAGCACATGGTGACTTTGACAATGTCTAGGACTTTATCACCTGACACAACTTCCTTTTTGTCCTGGGGAAAAGCTAAAGGTTCAATTATTTCATAATAAACCAGCGTGGTTTCACTTTGTGTGCAGTGTGGGAGGACAACAGTATTCTAAAACTAGAATAATAAGGGGAGAGAGTAAAAGCAAGGAAGAGGTTCAGGAGAAGACAAAGCAGGAAATGCACTGCACCGTGCAATGAGGAAATAACATTCTGCGTAACAGCCTAGAGGTTGGGGGGATGGGATGTGAACAGAGATGATCCGGTGTGTCCTGCCAATTCATTGGGCAGTAGACCTGGAAAAAGTTTTTTGTGGGGAAAGAAGCTCAGGGAAGACCAAGAAAGGTGAGTGGCAGAATGGCGCCTGCAAGAAGAGGGCATTAGAGGGATAAAGCCCCAGAAAAGCACTCGCTTGCTTTCAGATGAACATCTCAACGCCTCATTCATTTTTTTCCAGCACCTGTAATCTGTGAGCCCACCTCCAAACATGTGAAAGTTTCAGAAAAGGATGACTCAAGCACAAAATCATCAGTGGGCCGTCACCATTGTCGTTCTGCTCAGATGTCACATTCCGGCACCCCTCTACTGCCATTCAGAAATCTATTAGCACCAGAGCAGAGTCAGGAACTCCTGTGACCTACTTTTATCAGACAGTGGATGCTTCTAATTCTGCAATCAGTGAAACAGAAAAAAAAAAAAGATTAGGACATGTGTGTGGTGTTATGCTGGATCAGACCAGGTAATTACAGCCACTGGGGAAAGGTTAATAGAATGCCATTTAAACGGCTGTGTGCTTCCAAGTTTGTCCCAGATGATGAGGGACACCAGGCAAATGAGAGCCCCAGAACATTCTATAGCCCAGGTTTATCTTTGCCCTCAGATCTATCCTCTATAGGTCTCTTGATCTAGCTGTGCCCTGAGTGTGCACAAAACAAACTCCAGTTTGAATCTTGCAGTCTCCAAATGCTGTAGGCCTCCACTGCTCCAGTCCCACGCTGAGGTAGGTCATTGTTCTTTACCTTGCAAAACTATGAACTTAGACTCCAATCACTGAAACATTGTAGCAAATAATATCTGGTCCCTTAGCCCCACTGTCTTCCTCTGTTCGTTTCTTAAACTTCGTGGGGAAAAAAAAATCCTCCTTCAAGGAACTATTTAAAAGGAACCAGACAAATTACTTTATGGATTGTGATTTTTATCTTCAAAATGTTCATATCTACATTGTAGTTGTATCTTGGAAAAATGAAAGAGAAAAAAATCATTCTAGAGTCTTCTGTCCTAAGGTTGGGTATGGTAGTACCCAATAAGCAAACATTAGCATCAGCACTCAATTCACAACCCACGGAATGTGAAGCAACCGCTGGCTCTTTCAAAGACCCCAGTGTACACCCTAGGAGTAATTAATCACTGTATATAGTGGTTCCATAGATACTGAATACATGTTCCCAATCCAAAAACTTGGGAAGTAGAGACAGGAAACATTAGGGCAGTCTTGACCCCATAGAACAAAGTGAGTTACAGGCCATTCTGGAATACATTATAACCTGTCTCTCCAAAGAAACTAGAGAAAGACAGAAGGCAGGAAGGAGGAAAAGGCGGGAGGAAGGGAAGAACAGAGAAACAGGGAAAAAGAGAGGGAGACATGGAGAGAGGGAGAGAGGGAAAGGACAAAGTTTTTGCCTTCAACAAATCGGAACTATTTATTTGGTTGTGTTTGGCTCATTTTTCTAAGGAAATGCTTCTCATGGTAAAGATAGAGCTTTTCCCCTTGCTTTATAAGGTATTTTCACTATGTTTAGAATCCTCTTAAGTAGCAATGTCCATGCCCAACCCCCTACTCCTTCTATCCGTTTCTAATCCCCCATGTCTTAAGTGATTCCATTTCCTTACACTTTTCTGTGGTCATGCATCCATTATGCACAGTATTGGTAGTGACAGTGACAAGGAGCAGTGGGACCAAACCTGTCTGCCTTCATTGTAGCTTGAAAATTAAATACTATTTATTATTGCCCTCCCCTAGGCCACTCAGTAATTACAAACTTCTCTACAGCAAAGATACTTGGAGGTGACTTAACCTTAGGGCAGATGATGCAAAGGACACCATGGAATTTTCAAACTTCCCAAGTCAAACTAAATCGCATTCCATGCTAGAGAACATTTCTCCTTGGAGATGGACCGTAGTTGTACTTGGGAGGGATCCCCCAAGTGAAATGCTGTCTCTAAGATCCCAGAAGTGCCTGTGGAAGAGTAGGGACCCAAGTGAGGAAGGGAAGATAGCCTAGACTGGTTGTATCAGTGAGTAGCTAACTGCTATAGGTCACGGGAGCGTCAGGCTTCTCTGATCTGAGAAGTAAGAATCTGGGGCATTTGTCTTACAATTCCATTGCAACATTGGGTGAGGGCTGCTCCAGGGGTCATAAGCTACCAGGGATCTTACTTGTCCTATGTATGGACCAAGTATGCCTCAGGGCCATTCCCAAAGTCTTAGAGTAGAGCTGCAAGAGTACCCAACATCCAATAAGCAAACATTAGCATTAGCACTCAAACCACAACCCATGGAATCTGAAGTAACCACTGGCTCTTTCAAAGACCCCAGTGTACACCCAAGGAGTAATTAATCACTGTATATAGTGGCTCCATAAATTCCTAAACCCCAAGAGATGATGTCTGTTTTGCAGAAGAGCTCTAGATCCCAAAAAGGCTGTCATCATTCCTTGTACAATGTTTTGTCTCCTAAGGGAGATAAGTAGTCACTTTCAAGACTTTCTTTCTGGGAAGCCTGCTGGGGTATTCAGGGGTTTTGTTGTTGTTACTGTTTGATTTTTGGCAAGGGGTTATTTTTGCAAGCTCTATATTTGTCAAATGCTATCACAGGCAACATTAAGACAGCTCTACATATGGCCACCAAAAGACATGTTCAAGAATAATCCTAGCAGCTTTATTTCCAATCGCCCCAAACTGGAAAGCACCCAGATGTCCATCAGCATGGAAGTGTATAAACAAACTGCAATACATCCATATAATAAGACACTATGCAGTAATAAAAAGAAAGAAACTCTGAGCACAAGCAACACACACTCACATGCATTATCTAAGTGAAAACAGCCAGCTACAAGAGGCTGCACATTTCATGAGTCCATTTCTACAAAAACAGAGAAGAGACAAAATAATCCAGAGAGACAGAAGTCAGAATAACATTTGCTTTCACAAGTTCTTGGCTACAGTGAGGTTCAGGAAAGCTTTGGGGTGTTCTGGAATGAGACTTTTTTTTGGTTTAGGGGTTATTACATGGGTGAGAATGCGTGCACTCAACAACCATCGGTTCTTAATGTTTGTACACAGTTGAAGAATACTTGCCTAGCATGTGCAAGGGCTTGGGTTAGATTACCACCAAGCCACACCTTATTATATTAGTTAAATCTTTTAGTTAAAAACATCTCATAAGAAAATAAAATGGTAACAATCGAGATGTAAATAAGAAATACTCAAGTTATTAAAGAAGAAAAGGAAAAAAAAGAAAATAAAATGGGATCTGTTGAAAGAGTCAACGGGTAAAAATCAGGCCACTTTGGAGGATGCTCTGACCCCCTCTCTAACTGTGACCAATGGAAAATTAAGCCCTTCACTAGACCTTAGCGTTTGAGGAAGAACCTAGCCCAAATGATTCTCTAGGGTAAAGGTAGCATTTTCTTTGTAACAGACAACAATGAAAGCAAATGAGCATGTATTTGACAGGCACCACAAGTGGTATGTGAGATTTAATATATTCCCCTTTAAAAACACACAAACATTCACACATCATTCCATCCACATACACTCTACCCCATGTTCTATGCTAGCTTAAATGTCACACACACTCACTCTTCATTTTACCACTACAGCACACCTTAAATGGGCACATACAGCACTGTACACATTACATACGCAGAACATAGACCATTTGGCTATATAGCCCTTGAGCTTCACACACACACACACACACACACACACACACACACACACACACACACACACACACACACACACACACTTATGTATAGTAGAGGCAAGGCCTGCTCCTCCAAGGGTCTACTTTAAGCTGTCACAGCATTGTCTGGGTAATCATCTCCTTCCTCTCTCTGCTACCATGACCCCTGTCATCATCATTATCATTGCCATCATCATAGTTCTTGGAATAACCCTTGTGGACAGAGACACCTCAGAGCACACACAGCTGGGCACATAAAGCCATCTGCCTGGAGCTACAACCAACCATGAAATCTGTCCAGACATATCAGGCTTATGTCTTCTTCCACGTAATGAGTATCTTGCAACCCTCAGCTTCAGCTACAATAGGAATGTTGCAGTGACAGCTAGCCTAGACACTTCCTCCCCCCTCCATCTGACAGGCCCTTGCTAGTAGAAGCCTTGCTTCACATCCATGTACCCAGATCAGCCCTGACCTTCCAGACAATGATGCCTGATTTCTAGAATTATGTAGAGAAACCAGCCTATACTGGAAGGTGCCATTCTCTCCCTTCGGGATGTCAATGCCTCCTCACTGTTATCCTGTGTCACAGGCCTGGAGCACAGCTGCAGCCTTCAAACATTCTGGACACCCTTTCTTCTGGAAAACTGGGTGAGATTCTCTTTCAAGAGAATGAAAGAAAAGAGCTTAGCATGCTGTCATACAGGTACAATTTTCATCACTTGGGAGGTGGAGGCCAGAGGTTTGGGAGCACAAAATCAGTCTTGGTTACATAGTGAACTTGAGGATAGCCTAGGCTGCATAAAATTCCCATTTCAATGAAGGAAAGAAGGAAAGGAATGCGTGAGGGAAGAAGAGAGAAAGGAAGCAAGGAGAGAAAGAGGGAGGGAGGGAGGGAGACAGGGAAGAAAGGAGAGAGGCAGGTTGGGAAGGAGGGAGCGAGAGACCAAGGCATTTATCCTAAGGCTCCCCACCCGTTTTTAAATGTCTGATTCTTAGAGGTAACTGTCCTCTGAATCCAGGCAGAAGATTCAACAGTGAGTGCCACTATTGAGTAGCTGTGGCCCATGGTAATGTGACAAAGTGTTTTCCTTTCTGCCATTGTTAATATGCCTCACCCAAGAGCCACTTCTCTGTGCCAACTGTGGTGGGCAAGTCTCAACGCTTTCCTACTCGGAGTTGTATTTATAGCTATAAAATGATTGAGGGCACCTTTGCAGAACTCAGGAAAGGATTATTATTGCTCTAACAATTCCTGATCTATGCGTACATACAATGGCTGATAAAGGCCTTTACCTTTAAAACACAGACACTTTAAAACAAAACCCAATAAAGACTTAGTTAAGACAGGGCAAGCTATCTCACAAATAGATCCAAACTTGCAATGGAAATTACATCCAAACCGTTATGGAAGCTTATTTCATGCTTAGTAACAGTCCAGGGTGGGCACTCCACACCAAGCAGTTATGTCATGAAATGACACTCTCTAGGCAGAGAAGGCGCTACCATCTTTGAAATTAGCTTCTAAGATGTCCATGAGACTTTGTTTCTTTCCTCTCTGACAATCAGCAGATAAGAAAAGAGCTTGGAAGAAAACTTATGGTTGAACTGGAGGTGACATATTATCCCCATTTCCATTCTTTTGATCAGAACTCAGGCATGCATTATATATGCAACGACACGGGAGGCTGGGAAATGCAGTCTAACTGGGTGTCAAGGGAGATGTACAAAATATGCTTTGGCACCTAACCAGCAATCACTACCACTGTGAATTAGGGAAGGAAGCCTAGCTCAGTGATTGGGGGTTTATTTGTGGCCAGTCTCAGAAACGCTGATACTATTAAGGAGGCCATTGCTCTGCGAAGCTTGGCTCTTTTCTTTACTGATATTTTATGTTTTTGTCTTTAATTATCATTCTGGAAGAACTCTAAGAAAACATCTCCTAAAGACTCTCTTTATTATCCAGGTTGTCCTGCCATTGTCTGAGACAAACCTAAAAGTCACTGGGAGCCCCCAGCTCTGACTTTCACAGGCTTTGAGATGCTGTCAAAAATAAATGCCAGCTCATCAGATTTTGTGTGAAGGAGATGTCAGCATACATATAACTCAAGCTAAAAGTGCAGACAAGAAACTACTGCACACACGTTACCACCTCTCCTTCAAACAAACTTTACATGCTATCCAGTGAGTCCATGAACTTAATCATCAAAACTAAGAGGAAGTACTTTTCCCCTTAAGCCAGCACTTGGCAGGATCAATCCTTCTGTGTCTGTATGCCGTGGGCTTACACTGTAGATTCAAGTGCTCAAGATAGAATTCTAAGCTCCGGTTGCTTATTTTTCTTTTCATTTAGGGAATCCCACAAAGTCCATAAGGATAATTGATATCAGGGAAAGATGAGCGCAATGTGATATATTTCATTCATTCATTCACTCATTCATTCATTCATTCATACTGACTGAATCAGTGTACATTGAGTAATTCTTTAGAAATAGGCACTGTGAGTCCCAGCCTGAAGACACCATGATGGAAAGCACATCCTCTAACTGCTGAGAGAATTAGCTATAGGAGCGCACAGGTGCAATGTAGCTGCTGTCTTGCTGTGGAGGAAGCATGTGCAATCACAGCAGGAGACCAATAAAAGATGATTAGAAAGACCCTTCAGTTATTTGCTATTTCTCTGATTTATTTGTCACGGAGACACAAAGTTAGTCACCAGAAATCTTCATGTGTTTGCTAGATTAAATGAGTGGGCATGTTGAGAGAAAGGCAGTGCTCCAGGATTGCTCACATGCTTTATTTGTTGGATCCCTCCTGTAAACTAGGCATTGTGCATACTTGTAAGTCATCCTGTCAGGCAGGCATTGCCACTGCCTGTTGGATAGCGGCATCATTGAGGCCCAGAGAAAGATACTTGTTCCCTTATGTACTGCTCTGAGCATTCCATCTGTCTAGCTCCAAAGGCAGGGCGGGGCCTTTCCTCCTTTTCCTACTTTCTGTCATGGGAAGTAAGAGCGAGTAGACCCAGTCTGTCAAGAAATAACTACAGCTCAATCTTACTACTATGGAGAGATAGTAAGGGGTAGTGAGAAGATGTCAGCCTCAGGAGACAAGGCATATACCCCAAGACTAATGTGAGGATAAGCTGTCATCATTCATTAATTCAGCAGGATTTACTAAGAAACTGCTAGGTGTCAGGCGCTGTTCAAGGTGCTGAGGGATTTGATAGTCACCGATATTGAGGTGCTGGCAATAGAAGAGGGGAAGACATTTGCTAAACATTTTGGTCATACAAGTAAGGCAATAGGCCAGGTACCACTTCATTCTTCATGCTGATGATTGGGAAAATGTGTGTTAGCAGAGCTCTGAAGTACATCAGAGGAGACTTTGAGCTGTAGGATATATTTTTCAAACTCTTGGAGAAAGTAAAGGGTATGTGGTGTTGGGGAGGGGGGAGAGGAGACTCCAAGGACATAAAACAAAAATACTGATTGAGACAATCTTTTGGTGGCAGGATTACAAATTGTATTCTCCTATATTTAACTTTTTAAATATATCTTAATATTAAAATCATAAAAAATTAGTATGAGAGTTCAAAGAGCTAGAACTGCAAAGAAACAAAAGACTTCCTTGCATTCCATTCTTTCTTTTCCTGGTATTTAGGCAGTCATTGGCAAGTCAGCCTGTACACAGGGTGACGTGTTGCTTGTGTCCTCACACTGAATGATCTCTTATTCAAACATGCTGCCTGATCATTTCAGAATTCACTCACAGGGAGATACTAGGAACTGAATACCAAGCCTGGCTTTTCATTAGGGCACTCTGCCATTTTTCAATTAAGACAGACTCACCTATTTGTTTTTGAAGTGCTGATGTGTAAAACCTCATTTTCCTTCCTTAGCACACCCGCCTGTGCATTTTATTCTAATTGATTTCCATGGCCTTGGTAGAGTAGCAAAGAAACCAAACTGTGTTGCTACAGAGTTGTTGGTGCTGGAATGGAAGCCGCAGCTCTCACAGGATAATGCTGTGGAGAGGCTCTGAAACCCAGTTGAACACACTGAGGGTTTGGATGAAAGGGCAGGCATTACTCATGGTGGCTTTGACAAAGTGAGAAGGGAGACTGAAAAGCCACACAGCCCTTCAGCAATGAACAAGCCTGGATGAATCAGTCAGGTTTAATCTCGAAGGCCAGGGAAGAACTGTATAGTGTCTTCACACACTGCCTTGCTTGCATTTGCTTTTTATTAAAGGGTCTTCCATGCTTTTGAATAAAAGGAGCTTCCCCCTCCCACTTCCTTACGTATTATACCTAGAAATGAAAATATCCTCACTCAAACTAATGGGGTCTGTGAAGGACCTAGGTTCTTAACAAAAAATCCTGTTTCCTGCTCGAAATATTGTTTTAGAACAAATAGAGACCACAGGAAACATCTGTGTATACAAACAGGCCAGTTCACTAGGAATAAAAATGCATTATGCATCACAAAAGTCTAAATATTTTTATTAACAGTGTATTAACCAAGAACTGAAAAGAAACGAGACCCCCTAATAGCCTGTCCTCCTCCTCTGCCATCAAATGCCTGCTTCCATATTTCATTTTAGTCTTAGGAGGGAAGTAACTCTGAAATCTTATCTTAGATTTTAGCAATGAGTTTTCTATTAAAAGTTATTTCTTTTCCATCTCAGACTGAGCAAAGCTCTGGGCCAAGGGGGTTAGGGAATTTGTTTCATAAAACTGACAGCTTGGCGAGCATTCAATCACTCGGCACTCCACAGCCCAGGAGAACAAATAAGTCCTTTTCTGATGCTGCTCCAGACGCATTACGATGTATGTTCCATTGCTTTATTTCTGCCTCCGTGCTGTTTGCCTCCTGCAGCAAAAAGAAAAAGGAGCAGAAAGCACATCGAGAAATATGGCGAGACCTGTGAGGATGTGAAATTAATCAATCATAATCTCATTTGGAAGTTGGAGAAAAGCGTCCACACCAGATATGAGATTTCAGTGGCTGATCCTGGCCTTGATTTTTAAAAGACCAATACATTTGGGCTACCATCGGCCATTTTGTGGTCCTGTGCTCAGTGCTTCCAGCTATGTGGCTTTGAAAGGTTTGACAGTGGCTTTGATAAGGCAGATAAAGAAAGCCTTTGACAGAGATGCTGCCAAGAGCAGGTGACTAGCTTACAGCCATTACAGACCGGTCACCCTCAAATCCTATACTAGCAAGAGCCCAGTTTGGAAACTTCTAGCTTAATAACCTTAATTCAGAGCAGCCCCAGAAAATAAAGCATTGCAAAATGCCTTCCCTCTCTTTTAAGAAATTGTCAGGCCTTTGCTTTCCATTAGTACTCATGCTCCAAATTACGATTTGAAAATTCTCATCTGGGTGTGGTTGTTCGTGCTGCTAAATCCAGCCTCAAAGATACCAAGGCAAGAGAACTGCGTAAGTCTGAGACTGACCTGAGCTACATAGTGTGTTCCAGGAAAGGCAGGACTATGGTGCGAGATGCTACCACAAACACAACACATAACAACAAACAATCAAAAAAATTCTTGTGTTTGACATAGCTAATCTAAGCTACTGTTGACAAGGGCGATGAAGAGGGTACAAGAGAATGCTGGAGGCTGGAGCAGCCGTTGTCTCCACTGGGGTCAGGTGACACTGGCATACTGTGTGCGGAACTTCTTCAACATGTAGACTTAGTTATATGTGGCTTTTATCCCTGTGTGTATCTCTCAGGATTTTAGACAAAAAAATGAAAATGAAAACTGAGGATGGATCATTTTGAGAGCTTTCTCCGTCTCTATAGCCAATCTTTTCAAAAGGAAGTATTATCCAGAGAACTGTGCTGCCCTACTATTTAAAAAAGTTTGACCTCTTTAAATCATAGCTGAACCTAGAAACCCGTAAAATCTGATGCTAATTTAAATTTCACTCACGGCATCCTTTTGCCTGGGAAAATAGAGCTATTTACTACTTGTTTTGTTCATTTGTTCCTCACAGACTGATCAGAAAGGAAGGACAAAGATAAGTGAAAAAGCTCACTGTCACCCACAGGATCAAATTAGGACATTGTAGTGCCCTAAAGGATTGTGTCTTTCCGCAGACTCAGTCTCCACTGGGACTTTTGTTAGCCCTTTGCTCCCTGAGGCATGTGGGAGCAATCTCATTCTTCCCTTTTTCTGCACCTCGTCCTATTTTCTCCTTTGTACTATTTCTCTTTTTCTTAAAAAAGATTTATTCATTTTATTTATATGAGCACACTGTAGCTGTCTTCAGACACAACAGAAGAGGGCATCAGATCCCATTACAGATGGTTGCAAGCCACCATGTGGTTGCTGGGATTTGAACTCAGGACCTCTAGAAAGGCAGTCCATGCTCTTAACCACTGACCATCTCTCCAGCTGTGCTATTTCACTGAACTGAATTGCTCTAAGCGTCTACCCCATTATTCCCTATTGCTGGAGGTTCGAGCCACCAAAAGAATAAGATTTTAAAGATGAGTACCTTATTTAAGATGAGTCGTGCCTCCCTTTGATGTAATTTTTTTAATTTTACTTTTCTTTTTCTGATGTTTAACTGATACACACACACACACACACACACACACACACACACACACACACACTCACAATTTTACTCATGTATTGGAGTATGTGATATTCCTTTCTTCAATCATTTTTTCCTGCATTTTGAATGTAGTTGAAGGCTTATACCAGGCCTCAAAGGGGAAAAAGTCCCTTCCATTAGCTCCTTGTTTCAAGTGCTCTCCCCGCCCTACCATTTACAACATGGTTTCTGTTTTGTTCCCTGAGGTTCATTTTATAAGAGAAACAGTTATGCTGGAGGTGGAGAAGGGAAGCTTCTGAAAACTTCAAAATTGTAATTTGGTTTTGCAAGTCTTACGAATAATGAAGAGCTGCAATCACTTTAAAAATAAAGGTCGGAGTGGTTGACTGCTGGTAGGTTGGATCCAGCTTTTTGGTGCTCCTATCAAAATAAGGCTTTTCTATGAATGATGAGCGTTCTTCCTGGTTTGTTTGAGACTGTCTGGATTTTGAAACTGAAAGTCTCATGTCCTAGGAACCTTTCTTAATCACAGAGAGGAAAATGCACAGATGACTGCTCATGCTAGTGGTAGGCCACCAGCCAACTCCTTTTATTAGTCTGTTCTGTTCAAAGCCTGAACCAGCAAGATCATTTCCATGCTTCCGCTTTTAAAGAAGCTTACTTACTGAAAAATCTATGTATTTGTAAAGTCTTTTTTCAGGCTGCCAAGGACTGGTACTCTTGGGTATGTCCAGGTCTGTCTAATTTGCTTATGACCTAGAGTAATTTTAATCTTCTGATCCATTCGTTTATTTGTTTTTTATGGCAGTTTATTCAGAACTAGGGGCTCAAAAGATGACATGGGTCAGCCCAAGATTTTATGACCAAGAACCTAAGACTAGGCTCCCATTACTCCTGACTGGGAAGAGAAGGTGATGCTGCACAGGTACACACTCTCTCTCCCTTCTGAGTTCTCTAGCCCACCAAAGGGCCTACAAGATAGAAGCCACAATGTTGTGAGTGTACTCTAGCTGCCAGCCATCCCCAAGTCCCAGACTTAGCTCATCTGGATTCAACTCTCACACGTCTTGAATTATTATAATAGCTTCCATTAGTTTCTTGTCTCCCTTCTTGGATCCACAGAAATTGGGCGTCTCTCTCTCTCTCTCTCTCTCTCTCTCCCTCTCTCTCTCCTCCTCCCCTCCTCCTCCTCCTCCTCCTCCTCCTCCTCCTCCTCCTCTTTCCCAGCCTTCACTGTGGTTCATTCCCTACCACAAGAAAGATCAAATATGTAAGTTAGATACTGTCACTGGCCTCCTTGAAATTGCTCAGGATTAAGTCTAAGTTCTTGATCAATACTAACAAGAACCATTATGATCTGTGTGTGGTCACCTTTTCTTTGCATGGCTCTAAACCTACCCTTTGACCACCTTGATTTTCTTATCCACAAAAGAAAACATGTGTTTCTCACAGGTAAGATGTCATTTAAGTCGAAGCACACATATTAGATTCTGGTCAGGAGCATTCAATTCACCTTAGATTGAAAGAATGTGAAGTCAGTCCTCCACCTCCAGCATCAGAAGTGTTGGAAAGGGCCTGGTCTGCCATAGAAAGAAAGAGGTAAGCAATGCATTTGAAGGAAGCACTTAGATGTCCCGTGTGGATGAAAGGTGAAGAGCTTCATGCTTCAAATCCTAGGAGGGAGCTGAAAGTGAATGGAGGTCAGTAAAGGAAAGTGGGCTCAGTCATGATGAATGGCAGTGACAGAGATTAGAGAGATCCAGGGCTATGGTTTTGTAGGAGCATCCTCATTGGCTAGGCCCATTTACGGCTAGGTGGCATGGAATTAAATGGTGGGAAGATGGAATTAAACAAAAGCGCATGACTTTCACATTTTCCCTTTAATTAACAGGGGCAGACACCCTAGGACAATAGAAAGGAGGCCTTAAGGCCTTACTATCTGCATCTAGATGCTATGGGTCCCCTGTCAGGAGCCAGGAAACATGGGATTGTCAGAGATCATGATTCATACGGGCTTTGGGAAGTGCTGCCTGACTCGGGAGAATGAAGGTTGGTATGAGACCAAGCCACAGGAATGACACATGATTTCTGCTCTCAAAACACAACCAAAATCCAAAAAGAAAGGAGAAAACAGAGGGCAAGACACAGAGAGGGAAGAAACCAAGCATAGATTCTTTTGGAAAAAAACAAAAACAAAAGCAGATTTGTACATACTTATGAAAAAAGAAGATTCCACATTACTTACTGTATCATTCCAAAGGAAAAATGCCTTCGCCCTTACTTTTATAAGAAACTGTAGCTCTTTCTTTCCACCTGTTGTTTTTTAAACAAGAGAAGCCTTAATATTGTTCAAACCAACACTATTTAAAATATTGTTGATCAAGAATCAACACAGGCCACATCTGCCTTTTCAGCTCTGGGGCTTGTAGCCTTTGCCCTTCAAACAGAACAGACTATCACTGGGGGAAATACTAAGGGAGAAGTGAGGAGAACCTAGTTTTGTTATCACGTCTTACTGGCTTCACTCCTCTCCTTTCCTAGCTAAGTATTCTGTCCCCATTTGATCACAGACAGCAGCAGATGGGACATCAAATGAGCCATTCTGCCAGCCTGTGCTCTCACTCACCAGGGTGTTCAGACCATTCCTGGAGACCTGGTCTTTTCCTCCATTCTGTGCCTGGCTTTCCACAACATGCACCCCCAACCCCAACTGCCCACAGTAAAGCCAATACTTTCTAGAACTGTTGTCAAATTCAACATTAAATCCAGCTGCTCCCAAAACAAAGGTGGGGCTGGATGAAGGCTCAGTTCTCTAGTACAACAGCCAGAAGGAAGCCTCTCTAAGCTGCTCTGACTAGGGCCATCTGCAGCCTGGGGTGGGGGTGGGGCGGAGGTGGGGAAGGGGCGATTCAAATGCACACTAAAATACACTGGGCTCCCAGGAAAGGATTAACTGTTCTGGATCAAGAGAGAGGAAGACTCAACGTGTTACATAAAGCAGAGAGCAGAGAGGGAGCTTATGGCCAGGAAGTAAGTCAGTAGTACCTCGAAGTAGTGCGCTATCCAGTGCACTTGCATCTAGTCTCATGAGGTGAGGACAATCAACACTTCAGGCCTTGTTCACATTAGCCAGCTTTCTAGTGCTCATGGGAAACAGCTACTAGAATAAACAGTGCAGCCTCCTTCCATCACTGATGAGAGTTCTACTGATTTATGTCTAAAATCCAAGCTTTAAGGTGTGTGAGTAGTATGATCTTGTGCCAATTACTAATCCTCTCCGAACCCCCGAGCATTCATTCCACTGTGAAATGGGCCTTCAGACATCCACCTTGCAGAAATGACATGACATGGAAGTCGCTGGGTAGTACTCTCCCCGCCTGGAGCAGGAGTTGGGTAGGTGACAGGGAACACTGCTGTTCTTATGATTTTCTGTGTATCCATTGGAGTTATTTCTTAATGAGATGGACAAAATACACTGCTTAATTAAGCAAGGCTTTAGTTAGCTTCAGTGCTTCTATCACAGAGTTCAGAGCTTGTGGAAGCAGCTGTTATTGACAAGACAACAGAAGAGTGCTATGCAAAAGTGGTATTTATCTCTGGCTAGCAGGTCCAAGAGGTGGCATCCTGACTGAAAGGAATGGAGGATGTGTAGTTAGTCATTCTTGAAGCCGGACAGCCTCATTTGGTGAGGGGATTTTCTTTTGCCTTCCTCCTTTTCCTCCTTTCACCCCTCCTCTCTCTCCCCTCCATCTCTCCCTCCCCTTTCTCTGTGTCTGTCTATCTTTCTGTCTTTCTTTGTCACTAAATTCCACAATGCCTGGAACAGCCAATATAATGACATTAGACTTAACACTTCATGGGTTTTCCCACATAGAAATACCCGAGAATTCTTGAGACCTTCTTGTTGATCATTTCCACCCTGAGTTGCATATGTGCTAAATATAACCCAGCCTAGACCGGTTGCACAACGTGGAGATAACCTCTCCGGACACCCGATTTCAGGTCAGTCAGGAATCTACAAGAAGGGGTTAGGAAAATGAATTGAGAGCTTCATGCATGTCACCTTATTTGAACTCCCTGGGAACATGTCCTTTAGCTAGGATGATGCTACCTGAGAAGCCCTTGAGCAAAAGGAAGCTGGCAAAGCCCCATGGAACAGCAGTTAAGAGTGCAGCACGAATCAGTCAGAGCAGGACAGAGGATAGGGCCAGGCGTGGAGGGGGCATGCTTTTGAAGTTTTTATTCATAGCAATGGTAGGCAGAGCTGAGAAGAAGGCGAAGGACATTTAAGCCCATGGGAATTGGCAGCAATTCTGGCATTTAGACACCAACGATAAAGGTGAAAGGTGAATGCTCAAATGTTCCTGCGCGATGGCTCAAGTTTTCCCTCAAATTCTTCTGAAGAAGTAACTCCTTCTTTCACATAGAACCAGCTCTTTATGGTCAGAGAGTAGGAGAGATGAGTAATGGACTTGCAGTAGCAGCCCCAGGATCCTTGCTCATGTTTTATTTGACTCTCCTCTTCCTTCTCTGTTTAGGAAGTTTAACAAAGGCTACCCTTCCTGATATACTGGCTCCTTGGGGACAAGCACTGACTGCTTAATATTATGGATAAGCAACATGTTTTTATAAAGAGGGTGGGGGCTTGAGAAATTCAGTGGTTAAGAGTGTACTACACTTGCAGAGGACCAGAATTCAGTCCCCACATCCATATTGGGCAGCTCACTCTGCCTGTAATTCTAGATCCTGGGAGATCTGATGCCTCTAGTTTCTGTGGGCACACTCACTTGCATGTACATATCCACACACATACATATAATTAAAAATAAGATGTGACTATTTTTAAATGCAGAATCCATGCTGGAGAGAGAACTCAGCCAGTAAAGTACCTGTGCACAAGGACTTCAGTGTGACCCTCAGAAACCACATTCTAAAGAATCAGAGCACGGTGGGGTGCACTTGTAATCCTGCTGCTGGAGAGGTGAAGATGGTGACATGGGTGTGGGGGGCATTCAAGGCTCACTGTCCAGGTAGCCTAGCTCCAATGGATTAGTGCAAGTCAATAAAAGTGTATGTCTTAAAAACAAGGTGGTACCTGAGAACAATAGCCCAGGTGTCCTCTGGCGATCCTTACACACACACACACACACACACACACACACACACACACACACACACACACACAAGAAAAAAAATTAGACAAATTTTAATTTTGTTAACTAAAAAGATGTTAAAACCCAATTGTCATTGGCTATCTTGATCCATCATAAAGAGATTTTAACACTAAGAAAAAAAATGCCACAGAACTCTAAGGACAGCCATGCTAACTTCAGGTCCAGCTACCCAGCTACAAAAAGTGCACTCCAAGCTGGAAGACCTGGAGTGGGTTTGTCTCATCTGGAAGAACAGAGAAGAATCTTCTTTCTGTTCTTAAAAACCAAACCAAAGCAAACAACAAACAACAAAAGAACAAAACAAAACAAACAAAACCCTGCAAGTGATATGCCACAAAAGATCTTAAGACAAATGATCTCACACTGGTATTTTTACATTTAATAATTTCATATTCAGTGTGAAGGTTAGTGGGGTTTGTTTTTCACGAAGAAAGAAATTGCAGCCAGAGCTAATTGCTCAATCTGAAATGTAACCATGTTTTTTTTTTTTTAGATGTTAGAAAGGAAACCAGTAATGTTGCTGAGTTTTAGCAAAGAGCATAGAGCATTGTATTAGAAAAAGTAAATGCAAATGCTTAGGAAACATCTTCAAAAGCCCTGATATATATATATATATATATATATATATATATATATATAATATATATATAAAAAAAAGACCACACTTTGTGCTTCCCTAACATTTGTCTTATTTATAAAATACAAAACTCAACAGCACCGGTTCAGCCATTTCCTATCCATTGATTTGTTAGCCAATCAATGGCTTCTTAATCTGAAAAAAAAAAAAAACAGGGTTTCTATAGGCGTGTTCAGCTAAGCAATAAAGAGAAAACATCAGGACCATCTGGAAAACACTCTTCTGGAGTCACAAAAGATAGTGGCCGCCTTTGCCCAACCTGCTATAAATAAGAGTCTCAGAAAAAGAATAAGAAAGAAATTCATGCTATTTTCAAATATGTTTCTGCTTACTCCAGCTGCAATAGAGTTTATTTACCCTTTTCCTATAGCAGGAAGACTGTTTGCATTTTTTATGACAAGGGTCTAAATGTTTTTCACAGCCATTTCCATTGCCATTATTTTGAGGAACAACATACCACTCAGACCTGTCTGTTTGTTTCTGTAGCACACAGCAGTGGCCCCAGTGGCCTCTGCACTCGCATACTGGCCTCTAAAGCCCAGATTTATGATCCTGCTTCCTCTTCCAGAGTTGTAACCATCACCCTGATCTGCAAGGTACTGGTAACTCAGAGTGATCAAGTCTGCTGCAGATCAATGATTTATCTGCTGGGTCCAGCATATTGTGGATTACTGTGAGCTTATTGCTTTTCCCTTTTCAACAATAGGGAAGACTCACAACACTCTGTAATCGAGGCTGGAACTCACTGAGGAAGGTGGCCTTGGCAAGTCACTGAGGACTCATCTTTCCATCTTTGTGCACCAGCTAAGCCTACCAGGGAGTTCTTTTGTGTATGAATTTCTGAATACCACAGATACTCTGTGGAAAAGGGAAGTCTGATAGGAGTGGCTACAAGATGCACCATCCCCACCTTATTTCCTTTCTGTACACCTGCCTCTCTACATGCATCCCCGTGCACTCATTCCACTCACAGACTGGTACAGCCAGGGTAAGTGGGGAAGATTTTCTTTGTGTACAGAAGGATCCACAGTTCTGTCTTTCCCTTTCCACATATGGGCAAGACATGGATTACCCCCACAATGCCTTCCGGAACATGCGTAACTCCTATAGCTAGTCTTTTAAAAATATGGTTCAGAGTTTGCCCTGATGAAAATTTGTCATATTTTCCTGCTATCCAAAGAACCTGCTAGCATCTTTTTCCTGGAAGTGTTTCCCAACTAGAGGTGTTGCTAACCAGAAAAAAACTTGTGAGGGGTGGGAGAACCCACACAATGATTGCTGAATATATGCCATCTTCCCATCACTGGCTTTTGTCAAGAGTACCAGAAGCACAGAATTTGTGGTGAGTAAAAGGGATGTAGCAGTCTGAGATGTGCCTGCTAAGAACAGAATGCTCCTAAATCCACTAAAGGGCTAACTCCATTGGCTCCGAAATTAAGCTGCTATAGGAAATACAACAGTGGGGCATTGGCAGTGCAGGAAGATGTCTAGTGGAGTTGATGTCATACCTGCAATCAGGTGTGTATAAAACAGAAATTATGGGGAGTAATTTCTTCTCTTAGTCGGAGAAGCTGCAGGGTCCTGCAACATGGCCCCCCCCCCCATTTACCTATGACTTATTCAATTGCCTGCCTAAAAATGTTAGGAAAAAATCCCGAATGCTTAGAAATCTTATAGATCCATCCGCAATTAAAATCAAGCACATGACCCACTTCCAACTGCTAATTAATGAATTGTATATATAAAATCCAGAGGGACATTGCAAATTGAAATTTTTATTAAAAAACGAAATTCAAATTGAATTTTCTGAAAACCACAAATTACTTATTAAATTTTGCTCTAGACCAGTGTTTCTCAACTGTGGTGATTTTTGTCACAAATGGGTCTTTTGCTGGGGTTTAGGATAGGGGAAGGGTTAATGACACTGGTCTTTGGTGAATAGATACCAGGAAGATTTCTAGACATCCTACAGTACTCAGTCTCCCACAACAAAGGCTGGCCTCAGCCCAAGTGTCAATAGGACCAATATGGAGAAACTACTCCAGACAAAACCCAAAAAGGATACATAGCCCTTAACACACATAATCTTGGCAGTCAACAAAAGGGAAAATTTTACTTTCTTCAAAATATAAGGTTAGTTTATCCATGTGTTCACTAAGGACATATGTACTGTTTTTCTACATACATGAAAAAGATTCTCAGCCAGCATCTTGGAACAGTAAAGAAATATCAGAACAATGGGGTATTTAAAATGCCTATTTCACCAGTCTAAATGGATGGAAATTAATATCTCATAAAAATAAAATGATTGTCTAGTTATGTTCCATGTAAAACCAAAATCAATATATTGTGTCTCACTTAAACTTCAATTAGGGTTGTTTCATTTAAAACAACTGAAACAGGGAAATTTCATTCTTTCTCATTTTTGCAAGCTGGGTTTAGCTTTCTGAGCATGAGCATCAAAAATAAACAAATAGACAAAACCCTTTCTGAAAAGTAGATTTTTAGAGAGGATAATAAGCTTCTGGGATCATTTCATTGTACTCATATAGATTCAGTCATTTTTTAGTGAACAAAACATGCAGCCCATTCTTTTGGTTATGCTTGCCTGACTGTCCAAATGCCCTCAAAACTGGGATGATGAATAGCATACTTTGGCCCACTGTACCAATTAATAGTAAGCAAAATAATTTCCTAGAGCCAAGATAGGACGTTCTGCCTGGTGTGTACGGTGGTGGGAAGGTGGGAAGAGGATCTTTCAGTCAATTTCTTTTCAAGGAATTGTAAGAGCAGGTGCTGTGATTCCCTGGGATTTTTGTTGTTGTTGTTGTTCTGGAACATTCTATGTGGCTCTGCAGTGCCCCCAGCTTGGGAGGTGAGGAATGATTGTGGGGGAGGGGGCCAGCCTATCCTCCTCCAGTCAGCTTAGATTTGCTGGATTGAATCTGTAAAGACAGGCAGACTGACAGATAAGTCATTTGGGCTCTCCTAGACCTCTGTTTCTTTCTCGGAATTATAAGGCAAAAGTGGCCATACATACAAAGACAAAAATAATATTCACAACAAGAAACGCCCCCAACACACCCAGTCTTGGCTGCCAGCAAGGCTTTCTCTGTTGCTGAAAAAGAACAGTTGCTCTAGTGCAGCTGGAGAAGCTTTTCCAGGGAACTGGTAATACCCTGGCTGTTAATGAATTATTTTTCGCCAGAATGTCGGATTCTTCCTGCGCTCCAGTAAACAGTCTGCTTCTGCCATGGGAAACAAAAGCAGCTCCTTCCGAGGAGCCTGAGGAGGTCAGCCAAGGGTTCCCTGCGGGGGCAGCGCCCTCAGGAGCCAGAGCCACAGGCGCCCGACCTATAAATCACCACAGTCCCAAGTTCATTATTCCATCCCTCTCCCATCTATTCATGCCTTGCCTAGCACCCAGGGAAGGGTCCAGGAATGTGTGGCCATGGCTGAGATGATCCCACAGTGCCAGCTGAAACCCTTCTCCCACTCCTGGGGTTTCCTCAGGTAGCTTTATCTGTGGTATTATTGGGGTGTGTGATATTGGGTTTCTTTGAAATCATTCTGTGTTCCTTAGAGAAACTGTATCTTTGTTGCTGCTCACATGAAGCTGTCAGAAAATGACTGAGTATGGATCCTCTTTTCTTCTTTAAGAATGGCCACAGCTAGAAACAACCCACTCTTCGCATGAGAGTATCTACTTGGCACATTATTCTCCAAGCACAAATCCCTGAGAAAGATATTACTTTAAGCTGTTACCAGGGCAGGTGTGAAAGAAATCAGTGGTCTAGGCAGGAGCTAATCCTCCAAAGGATGAGAGCATAGGCTGGGTGTTCTGGAGAAGTGAGAGCAAAAGAAAAGGAAGAAGCCATTTTGTTCAAGCTAGTCTAACCTTTAGGCCCCTACCCTGCCTTGAATTCTGAAGTGGGTTTTTGCAGCCCACGAGATTCTCAGAACAGAATCACAGGCATGCCTGGTGGAGAACTCCCCAAATGGCTCCTTAGTTACTGAAAATCACGATCGTCTAATGTCAGCCATTGTGCAAACTGAGTCAGCACAAGGCCTCCCATCTGTCACGGAGACAGAGGTATTTAACTCCCCACTCCCCAGCATATTTGCAGGTGCTATGACATCACAACATTGGTGGATAGTCATCACATTAAAAATTAAAATAAACAAGCAATATTGAGTTTAATTCTATATCGCTTGACCAATATATCCAAAATATAATTTCACCACATCACAATACAATTGTAAGTGCCGGATGAGCCCTTTTGCATTCTTTTAGTACTCTTATAAATCCAGCGATACATCACGCTTATCTAATTTAGGACAGGCTGCCCGTCAAGCATTCCATACCCATGTGTACCAATGGCTTTTGCATGCTACAGTACTCATGTAGAATATGACCATTAAGAATTTCTATTAGTGTGGAGCTGAAAGGCTAAAAAGCTGTGGGAAGGGGAGTGACAGGCATGAAAATGATGCGCTCCAAAATTCTCACATGTATGGAATTGTTAAAGCTGATGATAACAATAGAATTCGAAACTGTGAAGATTAGAATATTCTGGAAGCCCGGTGGAGATTCAAATGGAAATGTAAGAAACGCACATAAAAGATACATAATCTGAAGGTTTGTGTGCCACCCCTGCAATTCATTTGTTAAATCCTTGTGGATTTCTTAATCCACAAGGTAATGGGATTGGGGGGTGGGGACATCCAAGAAATGATTAGATCATGAGAGTGGAACCCTCATCAAAGGGATTAGTGCCTTTATAACAGGGACCTCAGAGGCTAGGAGAGGTAAATCAGTGGCAGACCCTAACATGCACAAGGCCCTGAGAAGGACAAGGAGAGAGAGAGAGAGAGAGAGAGAGAGAGAGAGACAGAGAGAGACAGAGAGACAGAGAGAAGGGAGAGACAGAGACAGAGATAGAGACAGACAAAGACAGAGAGACAGAGAGATAGAGACAGAGAGATAGAGAATTCACTTTTGCCTTTTGCCATGGGAGAACACAATGAGAAATCACAGTCTATGAACTTTAAAAGGCCTTCACCAGACACTGAGTTTGATAGCAAACTTATCCTGGATCTAGTCTCTGGAACTGTGATAAATTTCCATTGCTCAAAGGCATGTAGTTTAGCCAGTTTTGTTACAGTAGCCCAAACAAACTAAAACAGATCAAGCATATATTTCAGGGGCAGCCCCACAGATGTGGGGAAACCACTAAGTACAACCAGCATTGCTCTAGGCAGCTGCTGGTTGAGCTACGTCCACCTTAACGGTTCTGGTTTGCTTAAGGCAGTGGCTGTGATAGAAAATCACCAAGGCCAAGTACATCTTCCAATAACAATTGTGCATTAGCAATCTAATTTGATGAATCAAATACAGAAACAGAAACATGATCAAATTACTACATGTGCCTGTGTCCTTGCCTGGGCCTGTGCATGCATATGTGTTTTTGTGTGTTCTTGGCAAGAAAGAGAAGGGTCATGTGTAACATCCAGAAGGACTAATGTGGCTGCCAAAATGGTCTTCTCGCCAGCTGCCATCAGAAGACAGAGGAGAGCAGTAGACTCAAGAGGCTCATCAAACACTGTGAGTCACAAAGCGGAGGCCATGAGTGCAGAAAGAATGAGATGCTGGGCACCCAGGCAGATGATCAGGTGGGAGGGAGAAGTGGCAATCAGAGGCATTCTCCAAAGACAAAGAGCCTCCAACTCTCCAGCAAGCATGTCGCTCTGATCCCCAAATCAAGCTTAATTCAGAAGCCCACACAGGCTTTTGTGCATGGGGAAAGTGCAATTAGCCATCTTTCCCCTCATAGAAAGCCTCATTCTCTGAGGTACTCCTCATAGTCTGCTCCGAGAGGCGGCAGTCCAAAGCCCCTCATTTTATGCACTCAAATCCTGACTCTTTGGTGGTTTTGGAATTGCTAAGGTCTAAAGGCTATCATCTGATTGGAAGGAGGTCCAGGGCCTTGCATAGCAAATTCCCTCCTCATATTTATTTAGTATTTGAGAAATAATAAAGCATCAAAACTCACCTACACTTTGGTCCCACCTTAGACCTTGAGCATCTCATCTGCATAATGAAATTAATAATCTGGCCACACAGTCTCACATAGGCATTATAAGAATTAAACCTCGGTTTGTCAGAATGGGGCTCAAATAGGAATATGACACCCAAAACTAGTCCTCATCAAACATACAAACCTCTGGATCTCTCTTGCTCTGTCTCCCTTGACAATGATTTATGGCTCCCTCTGCCACTGTTCACTCCATCGACTCCATCATTTGGTCACTCAACTTTCATTTAGCTAATAATTGTAGGTTTGGGGGGTTCTTAAATGAAAGGGCACCGCCTGAATTAGGAACAGGTTTGGTGCTACCAGGCACATGCGCAAAACACAGCTGAATAGGGGGCCTCCACTGGAGGGTCCCCCCCCACACTCACAGATACCACACTCATTTGCATACCATATTTTGTGAAGGGCGTATGGGTTTAGGACTTTGGCCTTCAGAAGAAATAAATAAGGGGCTTTGAACAGGGCAGAGACACATATTGCTGCTTAAATCATTACCACTGAAGACTGGGATCAGAACAAGACTGACAATTTCTCTGAGAATTATCTGTTAAATAACGCTTCACTGGGGTCACAGGGTCACTGAGAAGGTTTGCCACATATTCAGTGCCTGGCAGACAGGGCAAGAACAAATGTTGGTTTCCTTTCCAATTTATTTCCCTCTACTTCCCTCCTCCCCAGCAATCTAAGGTCAGAGGAGGGGCCAGAGAACAGACACTTGCTATTTGCTCCCTGTGGCTTCTGAGCACACCCTGCGTATAGCTGTCTGCATATACAGAATAGCTCCATTCCGGGTCAAGGGTGTCCCCAGTTCCTGGGTCATTGGAACTAGAATCTTCTGGCTGCTGGCACTGGAGCTCTTAGGCCACATTTGCTCACATGCCTCCAAACTTACGATTTTGCTTTTTTGGTTTTTTTTTTTCTGTTTGTTTTGTTATTGTTCGTTCTTTTCTTTTTTTCCCTGCTCTTTTCTTTTGCCTGTTTTCTAGGTAAAAGATGTTGCAGTTAGCTTTATACTCCTTGCCTAAATGCCCACCCAAACTGCTCTCAAGCAAGCACTGGACACCACCTGGGAAACAGTTTTCTCATTTGCTCCTGGGATGAACAGGTTTTCCTGGGCCAAACCTCCCTGCATGTGGTCTTGGATTCTTTGAATAATGAAGGAGCCCCCTTGGATAGGCTGAATGGCCCGGAGTTGGTGCCAAAACGGTCAGCAGCTCCCTGCCCCACAAGTTTCGGTGTGACTTGGCTCCAAGTGCTACGGCCACCTTGGGCATGCACCCAGTGGACATCTGTCAGGCTGAGAAGGAAATAGCCATTTGCAGAATACAGTGTCTGTGGGGAGGGAACGGGGCTTTCTAAAATTGGTATATAGCTTCCCTGAGCTCCTAAGGGCCAGAGAAATTGGGATGCTATCAGGCTAATGGCTTATAATTCTGTGTCTTTGGACTCATCCTTGCTTCTGAAAGTAGCACAGCACCCCACGTTTCCCTTCTAGGAGAAAATAAGAAACTCAGGGTATGGGTGCATGGTGCTACTCTCTAGGGAGGTGCACCCTCCCCACAAGCCTCTCTACTGTCCCCCTGGTATACCACTGTAACAAAGGCTCTGCCACAGCGCGTTTTCAAAGTTAGCTGAAGTCTCTTGCTCTACCAGCACACAATTGTGATGACTCTAAAGGAGGGAAGGGAAAACAGCTAGAAAACGGTGGGAAAGAGATCCTGGGAAAGCAAAGAAAAATCTGCCTGATGCAGGAGAGGCTAAGAATTGTTTTCATCCTGCCGGCTGCTTTTCTCTGTGTTCAAAGCAGACGCTTCCAAGAATTGGCTAAATAAAGGGATCACACCAGAGGATGCGAGATAATGCTAAACCAACAAAAACAAAGACCAAACGAAACAGAGCGAGCCATGAGAATATGCGGTTATCAAAACTTTGTTTGGCTGTATCTATTTATCATCGCCGCACACCCGGGCTCTGCGGAATATCATTCTGTTGATGTCACTTATCCTCAGCAAAATATTTACACATCCTTAAAAAACGCCAGATGAGGGAGGCTGGCCCTCTCGCTGCTGCAAGCCGCCTCTCAAGCCCATTGCCAGGTCTGGGCAGCTCAGAGGTGAGGCACAGGTGGATGGTATCCAGTGGATACAGGTAAGAACAACTGATAGTTTTTAGGAATGTGGCCACCCAGGCGCTGTGCCCTGCCCAGCCCCCCACTTCTCTACCTGACTCTGTAAGAAGCAGCCACATCCCCCAGCGCCTTCTCCTCTTCCCCCTCCCTTTCTCATTGATTAAGTTCCCAAACCATTGTTAAAGCTGGATTGCCGCCTTTTAAAAAAACGGCTAAATTCATTAGGTTTCTCTCTTCCAAAAGAGAAATATTCATAAAAGTTTGGCAGTCAAAAGAGAGGCTGACTGAATACCATGGGGTGGGTAACAAGTCACTCTTCGCAAAGCCACGGTCTTCCTTCTTGCTATCTGTTTCTCCACCCATCCATCGTGCCCCAAACCCACCGCGGACTTCGGATAGGGAAACACAAAGCAGCAGCTGTTTGGCAACATTTCGACCCCTCGCCAACAACTGTGGTGGGATGCCATTTCCCCACCCAGGCGGAGCTTATCCTGAACAATAGTAGGGGTTTAAATGGCAAACAACAAACTTACACAGAACCAGTCCCAACCCCGAGGGAAAAAAAAAAGCCAACGCGCAGGAAGGCAATAACTCCCTTCGCAGCAAAAGGCGCCGAATGCACGCATACAAAAAAAAAAAATGCAGCCAGAACGCTGCTTGGTGCCTAACATGGCAGAAAGCCGGGGCTGGTGTGGCCACCCCGGGTCTGGGCACTGTGGGGGCACCGGGGCTCCCAGGGCGCCGACAGGCACTCACCCTGCTCCAGCGGGATGCGGGACTTGCTGAGCGGCACAAAGAAGATCCCAGCACGATCTGGCAAAAACCAACTTTCCACCCTGCTCGCCAGGGCCGCCAGATACGTCAACAGAATCCATCTTTCGAAGGGCCTGGAAGGCGCCTGGTTTTCCTGGCTGGGGCAGAATGGCAGATACCGAGACAAGCCCGGTGCGGTGCCCGGGCACGGAGCGCACTTCGTGCCGCCCTCTAAGCCCAGTGCCAGAGCGGGTGGCGGCCCAAAACCCACTTCGGGGCCCCCGCCCCACCGGCTGGCGCCGCCTTCCCGACTGTCCCCGGCCGGGCTGGCCAGTGCGTAGCGCCGGCCAGCAGGAGCCTGGCCTGGGCGAGCAGCACAAGTGGTAGCCTCGACCCGCGTCCCCGCCCCCGCCCGGCCCTCCCCGCTGGCCCCGGCCTCTGGGCGCCGTCCTGCCCCCGGGAACAGGCAGGCCCCTCCCCGGGCGCCGGGCCCCGCCAGGCGCGCCCAGTCCGGCGCGCCCCCTGCGTCCTGGTGGCAGGTCCGCTTGGGGAGGGCGGGGGTAACCCCGAACAGCACCGGGGTGCCGCAGCCGCTACCTCGGGATCCGGGCTGCCGCCTCCAGGAAGCCACGGGGTGGACGTTGGTGTGGGAACTCTCTTGGTCTGGCCTCGCCGCTGGGCGCCTGAAGGGGTGCACAGCGATGGGATCCTCTGTCTTTGCTGTCACCCAGCCGCTGTCGCTGGCCGCCACTGCCGACTGTGTGTGTGCGCGTGTGTGCCTGTGTCCGGGAGAGTGTGTGTCTGCGTGCAGCGCCTGGCCTTTACTATATACACCAAGGGGTGGGAGGAGGCGGGGAAGGGGAGGGCTTGGGGGAGGTGGCGGAGGAAGGGGAGCAGGAGGGGGGGCGAAAGGGTACCCGAGGAGGCGGTGGCAGAGGAGGGACAGGTGATCTCGCCCCACAGGGGAGGGGGTGGTTGTGGGCGGTGCAGGACAGAAGGCTGGGGAGCTGGGAGGCTCTCTCTCTCTCTCTCTCTCTCTCTCTCTCTCTCTCTCTCTCTCTCTGTGTGTGTGTGTGTGTGTGTGTGTGTGTGTATGCGCGCGCGTACATGCGTGTCTGTGTCTGTGTCTGTGTGTCTGTCCGTGCTCTCGGGTTGGGAAGGCCTGGACGAGTGGAGACTTTGCTGCTTCCAGGAGATCTGGAGACCGTTCTAGATCTTAGGATGAAAAGCAAAAAAGAACAGAGCCCTGAAAGGGAAAGTGTTTGGTTGATAGAAATGGGAGCATTCAGAAGAACAGCTACCACCCTCCCTAATATGCCTCAGGAGATTGCGGTCTAGGTCAGAGATGACACTCCCAAGGCAGGACATTAGCAAAGACAAAATTAGTCCAGAAACAGAATATCGTGTCTAACCAAGAAGTGATTCACATATTAATTTAACATTTATTATGCACCCAGTGTTTGCCAGATACTGAGTTATGTAAGAACGGGAGTTACAGACATGATGAATACGTGTCTGGTGTCCCATAAATAAACACTATGAATCAATAAACACTGGTCATCAAAATTGTTTTAAGTCTAAATCCATTTTACAATGTTTTAAGAATGCAAAGGAAGCAACTGTATTATTGGTTTAACGTATCCTCAGTGATGCTGAGGTTTTTCCTGTTAAAACAGGATGACGATATTTGAGAGTGAATGCTACAGCAAGAATTGCTTTAACCTGGTCAGAGAACAGTGTGACTCTTATAATCCTTTGTACACTCAAACCCCTTCAAGCTTCAGCATTGTGGCTATTAGTTGTGGCTTTTCTCTAGTAGAATCTGGGGTGACAACAAGGACACAAAATACCTAGAGAGCTGCCACCTTAACCCACCTGTTGATAACTAATACGGGAACCTGTACTTGTATGTATAAGGGTTCCTTCTAACCATGATGTTATGCAAACCTACTGCAATAGTATCCAGGGCCAAATTATGACTCTGTGGGAGCTTGTGGACGTCCTCATAAAAAAGATATTAAAAGTTACACTACAGTTGTTTTTGTATAAGGATAAATAAAATGTCTTCAGTTTCAAGTAAAGTATTTTTTTGAGGGGGTATAGCTTTTCAATCTTTAGACTGTTTCTATATGTACCTCCAGAATACTGTGCCCTGACTAACACTGTACTATTAGTGGAAGTCACCCAGCTAGTACCCATCCTTCCTACTATATTTTCCTTTCTTGAAAAAGAGTTCATTTAATGAAAAGTCAGTCGATACAGGGACAGAAAGATAAATAATCAAATTTTGGGAGCTGATAACATCTTCCTGTTTTGTTTTGTTTTTTTTCAGATGGGATTTGGGAGTTTAACCCACCCTAGAGTACACAGTACCTGTGGTAATAGTTACCTGTGAACATGTCTTCAGTCATTTAGTTGACTTTCTTTGTTCAGGGTTCTTGGATGTGTCAGTCGCCAGACACATCCAAGTGTGCTAAGCACTGAACTGATAAAGGAAGGTATAGATTGAGGGCTGATCGGTTTGGAGTTTGATGTTAATGGATGATTGAGGAGGTAAGTGAGGTTGGAAGCTGGAAGACAAGTTGAGACTGTCTATATTTGCAGTAATAAGAGATAGAGCCAAGGTAGTGTAGGCACCAGTGAAGAGTGAGAACTGGAGCCAAGATGTAGAATCAACTAATGATTGGGGACCGGAGAAAGAGGAGTGGCTGATTCATGTGTCGGGGTAGGTGGGGTGTACTCACTGAGAGATAGAAGACCCTGGGAAACAGATCTGGGACTAAAGATGATAAATTCATTGGAATTCCAAGACAAGGACTGGAATGTAAAAGCTTGATTTGAACATAGACAGAACACTAGTAGAGAAGTAAGGAATGCAAACTGAGATGTGAGTGCAAGAGCGCTAGACAGGATATTTATTATTGGAGTCAATTTCCACTATGAGGAGTTGGAGTTTAAAGCCATGGGCACCCAGTGAATAGGTGAACAGTGAAGAAGGTGGGTGAGCGGTACTGATTTTCCTGCAGATGGACAGAGTTCTTGTTAAGTATAGAGAGATCCTGGTAGTTGTATGAATGAGGAGCACATGGAAATAGTAATGGCTACCATCTAATGAATGGTGAAATGTCAAGCAGTATCTGTGCCAGGGAGTTCTAGGTAACTTGGTTTGAGTAATGGGCCTGCTGGGTAGCCATATAGGCAGGTGTAGAGTTCAAAATCTAAGCAGGAGATAGTGAGAATTGGTGAACTAGCTACAGATATATAGTCACATAAACCTGTAGATGATATATGTGAATTGATTTGGTACCTGAGCTCATTATCCCGTGGCACACTGACATAACCTGTATGAGTGAGAACACATGAAGTTCTCAAGGGGTGAATAAAAGTCCTTGAAGTTATAGATGGCAGAATGTTAGTGAGCAGGAGTACAGTAAACATTCTTACTGATACCAAATAATGTCTCCAATGCTGAAATTTTTGTTGTCAAATTATTTAGGGGGTGAATAATGTTTACTGACTGCATGAATGAGGTGGCCATTTGACAAGAGTAATCACAATGCAAAATGATAAATGATGAAAAATACAAGAGTCAGTTGAAACATGAGGGTTAAAATCAAATATATAGGGAAAGTAGATAGTAACCATTCAAAGAAACTGTCCAGGGCAAATAACAATTTTATATGAGGAATAGTCAAAGCTCATGGGAAAGGGGGAAAAGGTACATTTGATAGGATGACAATGGTGACATAATGGTGATTTCTAAGGTGGTTTGTATGGGTAGAGGTGAGGGATTCAACATTCACCTGTATTATGCACATTGGATACAATTATCAAAGACTAGATCAAAGGATTTGTGAGTTTGTCCTCCAGTTAGGTAATTGGTAAGCATACACTGAACAACAATGACTTTATAACACTAAGCTACATGCTAGAACACCAAGAGTAATAATGTAACTTCTTGGCCTGTGTTGAAATCTCTGAGTCCAGGAGGAGGTAGCTCTGTCTAATCTCATAATGAGCATATCATCTCTTTCTATTTTGAAGAGATTTTTGAGAAAGTATCTTGATTAAGAAACAAGCTCATTGTAGAGAGCTTTGCTTATGGAAGTGTCATTCCATAGTCTCCATTTCTTTTGACTAGCAGAACATTAATGCCCAGATGCCCATCTCTCTCCTGTAAAACTTAGGTGCTGTTTAATTTGATCCAAGATTTAGGGTGGCTCTGTTTGATCTAAGAAATACTCTATCCATCATGCTATAGGATGGGTCAAGTAGATAAAAGAAGATATTTTTCTGGGGGCTTGTGGATATGTTCTTACTCTCCAGGAAATTATCTTTCCCTCTCACAAAGGATGTGAGGATAGTGACACTCCATTTGCAGCTGAAATGTAACCCAATCATATACTTGAACATCTAGACCATATTCCTACTCACTGTGAAAGAAGCTACTATTAATAATAATGCTAGGGCCAAATTTGGGTCTTGAGAAGTAGGTCCAGGAGGAAGTATTGCAGAAGACAATACACTCAAGATAGAGAAAGAACTGAAGGCCATGTCTATTACTCAACTAGAACAGTCAACTCTAGAGTTGGGGCCTATACATCCTTTTATGTAAATGCATATGCGGCTTTTTCAATTAAGTTTCTTTGGGTCAAATCTCTATTGTTGGCAGACTGAAAGCATCCTAAGAGTGATACACCATACTAGGATTATCTTTGCTTTGTTTTAGTCCTATTTCAAAATTAAGGCACATTATTGAGATAGTACTAATAAAAAGAAATAGATTAGAAAATGGCTTGTATAATCTGACCCTTAAAGACGTTCATATACAAACATGTGGTTGTGATCCATGGCTGTGCTGAACTTGGCAGGCCATCTGGACATCTGGTGGTTTTCACTCTATCAACACCGTCAAAGCATGATTTTGCACCTGACAAAGCAGGGAGACTCCCGAGCCAGGGGCTGGAAGAGTATTTCTGTCTGATGTTGTCACTGCTCCTTGTGGCTTTGAACAGCTTCTCTGTTGAAGTTGCCTTCTATCTTGAGGTTGTTAATTCCTTATACCAATGATAGCCATCTTTCCCTTCAAGTCTTGTCTTTCCCACTTTATTTTAAACATCAAGGAGATGCACTGCTTACATCTTTCCTTGACTCCACTTTAGTTCTCTTATATGTAAGGCCTTCAGTATGTGATTGTCAAATTCATTATTATCCTCCTTTGTGCTTGCTCTCCTGTTCCCAAGAAGCTTTGATTTCCATATCCTCCTACAAGTATTACAACCAAATGCACTTTCCTTTTCTGAGTGAAGATGAGGTACAAACAGAGAAAGCTTGGGGCTGGAATTATGTGGCTATTATCTGAGGCTATGAGGGCTCTCCACTTTAGCAAAGAGCTCTGAACAAGCTAAGGGAGGAGGCTGATTATGTGAGACACAGGAGATCTTATAGAAAGTCACTAACAAATGACCAGAAAATTACAGCCAGGATAGAAATTTGGACTCAAATGCATGAACTAATAGGACAGTGGACTTGATTTAGTGGAAAATGGATCCAGATTTATTTTGAAGAAGTTGCTTTCTTTGCTTCATGGACCTTTATTAATTGTGACATGGGTGTGACACACAAAGGAGCAAAGACATATGTATGTACATGTATGTGCGTGTGTGCATATGCAATGTACGAGTGTGTGTGTGTTTATATGTTTCTCCTCTGAACCTCATTTCCCTCACACAGATGTGCATAAACATGTATGTATGTACACATACACACACTTGCCCTCATACATACCTTTATATGTGCCAAATTATATTATTTGTCTAACTTTTTATCTTTTCTTTCTTAAAAATTCATTCACAGATGAGCCAGATTTGTCTCTAAGAAAACAAAAATTAGGGAAAGCACCCTTAGTCATAAGTATTAGTATCAAATAAGAATATCTCAAAGTGATCATTAAAAACTAACTGCTGAGAGCCTCCAATGAATCAGTGTTATTATTGTTAAAGCTATAACCCATAAATAACCTCAATTACCCCCAAAACACAGACCTTTAAGGCCTAGGACAAGATCGTACCTTTGCAGTATCTTTTGAAAGGGCCATTGAGTGCTGAGGATTTTCTCAGTCACCAACCAAACTGACTATTGGAAGTACTTACTTATCCCACAGATATGCCCTGGCTGATCTTCCTAGCACAAACATCATGAAGAAAATGTGATCATCAGTTTCCCAGATGGTACCTGCCACAATATACATGTCATTTGTCACTCTGCCATGCCCTATGTGTGTCTAAGACTAGTAAGATTTGTCCTGCTTCATTCATTAAAAAATCTCTCCAATGTAATCAGTAGTGTTTCTGTGTCTGTAACTTTGAGATTGAAGGAATTGCAAAGTTTCACTCTTCAACATATTTATTTATTTTGATGTATTATGTGTATGAGTGTTTTGTCTGCATGAGCAGAAGGGTACTGCAGAAGCCAGAAGAGGCCACTTGATCTAATGGACATAGAATTGATGTCCATTGTCAGATGCCTGATGTAGATGCTAGGAACTGAGTCTGGGTCCTCTGTAAGTCTCTCTCACCTTGTCATTCAGTTTTGAACAAGATGGCAATGCTAATACAAAAGGGAGTTTAGTCTGTTTTTTCACCCTGTACAACCATCTGAGAGGGTGGTGCCAGAGATTGAACTGGGGCCTGAGATATCCTAAGATTGGGCTCCATCATTGACCTACACTCTAGCCCCCATGAATTGAATACTTTTAACAGAGGAAAAGAGCACAAGTGTAAAACCTATCTTGTCCATCCTGGTTGATATTTCCTCTCAGGCAAAATCTTCGATATTCTTCACCATTAAGGTTATCCTGGCCTGATTTGTGGGCCACACTACCTGTCTTAGTTAGGGATTATATTGCTGAAACCAAACACCATGACCCAAAGGCAAGTTGGGGAGGAAAGGGTTTCTTCAGCTTATATCACCACTGTTCTGTTCATCATGGAAGGAAGCCAGGCAGGAACTCAAACAGGGCAGGAACCTGGATGCAGAAGCTGATGTAATGGCAAGAGGAAGTGCTGCTTCCTGGCTTGATCATCATGGCTTGTTCAGCCTGCTTTCTTCTAGAACCTGGGACCACCAGCCCAGGAATGGTTCCATCCACAATGGGCTGGGCCCTCCCCCCACTGGAGAAATACCTTACAGAGACTTGCCTACAGTCCCATCATATGGAGGCATTTTCTCAAGTGAGATTCCCTACTTTCAGATAATTCTAGTTTGGGTGTCAAGTTGGCATAAGACTAGCTAATGTGGTACCAGAGAGTTGGGGCTGAGCTGAAGCTGGCTTCTCTAACATAGGTTTCCCTTGTTCTTAGGGAAGAACCCTGGGTATCACTCTGGCACAAAGCTACAGCCTTTTGCCAATGATCACCTCTGTAACTTCTTCCCACGTTGACCCAAGACATAGAACTAGGCACCTGGGGTTGAATATTTGCAGCACTCTTAGGCTTTCTGCCAGCTCTGTAGAGCCATAAAGTATCCTGACCTGTCTTTGATGTCCCCATGGCTGCACACATGATACACAGTTGCTTCCCATTCAGTCATCTCCTTCCTTACATGTGGACATGTTAGTGGACATGTTGCGTAAATTGTGGACCACCATCACCTGAGTTAATTAATTAATTAATTCTCTCATGCCTTCTATTACATAGGCCCTTGTTTTCATGAGGACATTTATAAATAAAACAGAGAGGACTTTTGGAATACATTACTGCTTTTAAAAATTCACAATTAATCTAACAGTACTGAGAAATATGTAAATGTGTTCTTTAATTGGATTGCTTATTATAATCCTTATTTAAAAATTGCGAGTAAGTGTAAAAGGCTATCCTAGCTTCAGTATAAACATTCAATCACAAGAACCTCCAATGACCTGTATGTTTTCTTCAAGTGTTCCTGTTTATAGTACTTCTCAACTGAAATAACATTCCAGATAATTTTATTCCTGCACAGGTCCCTTAATACATTCAAATAATAAGCATTTTAAGAATATTACCAAATCATAACAAACATTTTCAATGGTCATATTAGATTTTCTTCAGTGGATTCATTAGCATATACTTATTCCGCCCCCCCTCTACTGGGAGGAGATACTTGCAAATTCTGCTGTTATAAAGAACATTTTTATCTCCGTGTACATAAATGTTCCCCCATTGAAAGGTATTCCTCAGAGAAAGTACACTGCTGTAATGTTCCAAGGACAGACACAGAAACATATGTAGCCAAGCTGATTTTAAAAAGGAGATTATACTTACCCCGTGAACATGAGATCTGGAGGGCTCTGTCAGGAATACTACACCACTAGTGTTTTCTCTGACTACTAGAGAGCAGGGCTTTTTTGTTTGTTTATGAACTTGTTACTTGCCCATCTATTGGCGTTGTCAGCTTATTTTCCTTGTTTCATTCTTTGTGACACCACAGTTCTTGCATCTTATTAGCACACCCATGACCTTTACTGAACACAACTAAATGTCGTAGTAACAACAAATAAACATCACATCGTGGGGCTTTTGTTGATGTTGTTGTTGTTCTGTGAGTAGGGCTGTTACTTTTTAAATAGACAAAATTTATTTCTTTTTTTGTAAAAATTATGTATATCTATCATCTGTTTTGCAGTTTTTTTTGTTATTTGGATAAGGCCTAATATATCTTCAATCATTCCACTTGTACTCATGTAGGAGACTTGGGTTGTTTTTAAGGTGGGATTTTAGATAGCTCATGCTTATGGATTAATACTGTGAAAATGACAATGTTACAAATGCTATCTATAGATTCAATGTAAGCCCCGTCAAATTCCCCCCTCTTATTCTTTGTGGAAATAGGAAAAAAATTCTCATAAAATCTGTGTGGAATCACAAAAAGAACCAGGATATCTAAAGTAACCCTGAACAAAAAGAATAATTTGGGGCAGGGGGATTACCATTCCAGATCTTAAGGCACAGGACTGAGCTATAGTAATGAAAACAGTATGGTACTGGCACACAGTCAGACATGTGAACCACTGGAACAACGTCAAAGACCAAAACGTGAGTACCTATAATTTCTGACACTTTCTATTTGACAATCATGCCAAAATATGCTGAAGAAATAATTTTTAAGAAATGGGGTTGGGAAAACTGGATGTCCACATGCAGGATGAAATTGGACCTGTCTTTATGGCCTTGCACAAAAACATCTAAATAGATCAAAGATCTAAACTGAAACCTGAAACACTGAAACTGCTAGAAGAAAACACAAGCAGTAGCCTACACGATATAGGTATAGGAAGAGACTTCCTGAATAGGACGCTATTTGTTCAAAAATAAGGCCAACAACCAAGAAATAGAACTTCATGAAACTAACGAGCTCCTGTACAACAAAAGAAAGAAGAAACCCACAGGATGGGAAAGACTCTTTGCCAGTTATTTATCTGGAAGAGGATAAATATCCAGAATACATAAAGAACTTAAAAAATAAAGAGTTAAAAAAACCGAACCAGAACATAGCATTCTCAGTAGAAGAAAATACTGGCTAAGAACTATCTCACAAAGTGTTCATTATGCCTAGCAATTAGGGGAACACAAATCAAAACCATTTTGGGATTTTCACCATCAACTTTTATGCAAGCAGTTGTCAAATATCTGTACATATTTAATATGAAATCCCTCTTCCTTATTTGTATTTTATTTTTAAGCAAATTCTAAGTTGATATTTTTGGATTTTATTTCTGGGCTCTCAGTTATGTTTTATGGCTCCATTTTGCTTTTTAAAATTTTTTGACATATGTCCAGATATAGAATAATATAATGATGTCTCTGTACGTTTTCCACACTTTTGTTCAATTGTAACATCTTGCAAAATTAAAGTGTGGTACCATAACCAGAATATTGGCCCTCATATAATTTACCATCCTTAACTTTTCGTGTGTGTGTGTGTGTGTGTGTGTTTGACTTCATGCACTTGTCCACATAATAATCAAAGTAAGTAACATTTCTATGACCATAAGGATCCCTCCTACTGTCTTTTTATAACCAAAACTACTTCTGTATCACCCAGTCCTCAGCAACAGACAAACACCATATATTCCCATGTCTGCAAGGTTGTCATTTCAAAAAAAAGTGTTATATCCATGGTGTCATACAATGTGAGATCTTGTTGTGGGGGTACTTTTTTCTTAGCATAATTCACTGGAGATTCATTATGTTGCTGTGTTTATCAATAGTTCACTTTTTTCCTTTTTGCTGGATAGCATTCCATGCAATGTGCACATGCCATAGTTTCTTTCTCTTTTCAGGTTTGAGTACATCTGGAGTGTATTTCTCCAGGATAAATTCTGAGAAGTTCAACTGTTGAGTCATAAGGTAATTGGATGCTTGCCGTTTTTATATATTGTTTTAAAGAGTGGCCATAGCAACTTATATTGCTCCCAGAAATAGATGAGGGATCCCATTTCTCCGAACACTTGTCACAGTTGGTTTCAGACATGTTTTTTTCTACTTTAGCCATTCTAATTGGTGTACAGTGCAGTTAGATGTGATTTTAATTTTATCTCCTTAATGACCAATAATTTGGAACACTTTTTCATGTGTTTACTTGCCTCTGTGTCCTTCTCACTGAAATATACATTCATAGCTCCCACTTTTTAATTACATTATTTGTTTTCTTATTGATGAATTTAAGAAAACCCTTTATATAAAGTACCTATTAATACTTTGCTGGTTTTGTAAATGGTTTCTCTCTATCTTGTCTTTTCACTTTCTTAATGTGCTCATTTACAGGGCAAAGGATTTAATTTAGATTCATTTTCGTTCTACCTATGGGAGTTCGTTTGCTTGAGCACTATTTACTGAAACTGTCTACTCACCCTCTTTTCAGTTACCATTGTATCTTTTCAAAACTTATTTAGCCATGTGTCTGTGGATCTAGTACTGGATTCTTCACTGGACCTATGTGTCTATTTGTCTTCCCATAGACAGTCATAGTTATTGCGTCTGTATAGCAAATGTTAATAGCAGATAGAGTGATTTCTCCAAACTCTTTATCCAGATATAGTTATTTTAGTTCTTCTTTCTTTCCTTTTCTTCCTCAATAATTCCCTCCCTTCCTCCCTTTCATATTTTTTTTATTTTTTGTGAGAGTCTTGGCTGTGTGTGTAGAATAGGCTGGCCTCAAACTCATGGAGATTCTCTTGCCTCTGCCTTCTGAGTGCGGGGATTAAGGGCATGCAACACCAATGACTGGCTTCTTTGTCTTTTTATATAAAATTTTAGGATAATATTCCTATGCCTACAGAAAAATTTGCATAAGTTTTGGTAAGACTTGCTTTATGTATTTAGGTTAACTTGGTTAAAACTAAAATCTTTGCTATGCCAATTTTTCTAATTCATAATTTTGAATATATCATCATTTAGTACATTCTTGCACTTCTTTTATTCACACACGGCAATTTTCATTTTTCTGATCTTGTACATAACTTGTTAAGGTTTGGTTTGTTTCTAAGGATTTCATTGCTGCGAAGAGACACCATGACCAAGGCAACTTTTATAAGGACAACATTTAATTGGGACTGCTTAAAAGTTCAGAGGTTCAGTCCTTTATTATCAAGGTGGGAACATGGCAAGCATGGTGCAAGAGGAGCTGAGAGTACTACATCATCCAATGGCCTCTAGGAGAACACTGGCTTCCAGGCAGCTAGGACAATGCCCATGCCCATGCCCATGCCCACAATGACACATTTCCTCTAAAAAGGCCACACCTTCTCCAACAGGGCCACTCCTCCTAACAGTGCCACTCCCTGGACCAAGCATATTCAAACCATTATAGCTTATTTTATTTTTTTTAAAGAAGATAAGTATAAACAGTGTTGAGTTTTAAATTTCTGCTTCTGTGTATTCATTTTCAGTACATAGAAGTAAGATTGATGTTCTGTGCTATTATTATCAGTTCTAAGAGGTATTTTTAAAAATATATGAGATCTTCTGTATGGACAATGATATCATCTGCAAATATGGACAGTTTTATTTCTGCCTTTGCAATATATATCTTTCTTTCCATTGCTTTATTGCAGTAAGAAAAATTTCTAGTACGATGTTGAGCATGAATGCTTTCAGTAGGCATTCTTGCCTTATTCCTAATCCTAAAGCAGTCTGTAAGTAGTAAGCATGATATTATCTACAGACTAGATGTCCATACTATTTTTCAATTGAGGATAATAATTTCTCTTTTTCTAGGTTGATTTTTAAATAAAAAATGAATGAGTATTGAATTTGGTCAAATGTCTTTTCCAAGTCAGTTAATATTGATTACCTGTTTATTCTTACTGATATAAAAGATTATAAATTGTAATCTTTTGATGTTGAACTTTTCATGTCTTAAATTAGACTTAATTATTTGCATTAGTTTGCATCTTATTATAATCTAATACATGTTATTTTGAAAATAGTTGTGTCTAAGTTCATTAACAATATAGGTGTCTATCTGGCTTCTCTTTTGTGTTAATTTTGTCTAATTTTGATGTTAATATTTGCCTCACATCATAAAGTAGGATATTTTCCCTCACTTTTATTTTCTAGAAAAGATTATGCATAATTGGTATTAGTTTTTCTTTAAATATTTAATGCTGTTTTCTATTGAAGCTGACTAGATCATGATATGTTCTTAAAGAAGTTATGAAAGTATACATTCAACCAATTTTGCAGTTATAGGACTATTTGGGATATCTATTTTATTTTAGTTGAGCTTTGACAATTTATACTTTTAAAACAATTCATTCTTTACTTCTAAGTTTTTAATATAAATTATATGCAGTATTCCATTATTATACTTCCAATTTCTGTAAGGTCTGTAGTGATATATTCCAATCATTTTTGATATTGATAACTATTTTCTATCTTTTTGCCAAAGTCTTATATATTTTTGATGAGCTATTTTATTTTTATTTCATGATTTATTACTATTTCTTCCTACTTTAATTTTTATTGATTACTTGACTTTTATTATTTTTTCTTTCTTTCTGCTTGCTTTAGACTTGTTTTGCTATTTCTAGTTTTCAGGTTATAATTTAAATCTTTTTTCATGTAAGTTTTTGGTGCTATAAATTTCCCTGTCCATAATACTTTTGCTGTATTCCAGGTGCTTTATTATTTTGTATTTTCTGTTTCATTCATTTCTATATGGTTTTTAAAGTTGGATATTTTTACATTCTTCTAGGTGCATAGATTATTTAGAAGTTTTGCTTATTTTCCAGATACTTAATTAAAAAAAAATCCTGACTTGTAGTTTCACTCTTTTATTGGCAGAGGTCATGTGAGTTTCATTCCTTTCAAGTTTATTAAGATTGATTTTATGGTTCCAGATTGTCTATTTTAGTGACTATTATATGAGTGCATGAAAAATTTGTATGTTTGCTGTTGCGGATGTGTTGTTTCTTGTCATGGTGCTCACTGGTTTACTCTGTTCCTCATCTTTCCTACATCCTTTCTGACTTTCTGTTTAGTAATTATATCCCTTGCTTACCTGTAAATTTAATGTATCTCTCCTTTCATCTCACTAATTAATTTTGTGGCTCTTTTATGGGTATATACATGTTCGTGGTATATTTCCCCATTAGCATTATGCAATATCATTCTCTGTCTCTAGCAATTTTCCTTTCTTTGAATTCTACTTTAATATTGATATTGCTTCTACTAATTGTTATAACTAATGTTTGGTTTATCTGTTTTCATCCTTTTATTTTCAATTTTCTTATGTCACTGATTTGAGGTGACGTTTTGTGAATGTGAGGAGTTTTTTTTATACTTACTGTAGCAATCGTGATCTTTTGATTAGTAAATTTCCCCCATTCATATTTAACATGAATACTGGTATTTACAAACTAATTCTGCTATTTTATAATTAATAGGTGTAAAGGTCTGCATACGCTTGGCCCAGAAAGTGGCACTAATAGAAGGTGTAGCACTGCTGGAGTAGGTGTAGTCTTGTTTGCATAGGTGTGTCACTGTGGGTGTGAGCTTTAAGACCCTCCTCCTAGCTGCCTGGAAGCCAGTATTCTGCTAGCAGCCTTCAGATAAAGATGTAGAACTCTCAGCTTCTCCTGTACCCTGCCATGTTCCCGCCTTGGTGACTGAACCTCTGAACCTGTAAGCCAGCCCCAATTAAATGTTGTCCTTAGAGTTGCCTTGGTCATGGTGTCTGTTCACAGCAGTAAAACCCTAACTAAGACAACAGGTAGACACGTTCTCAGCCTTATATTTTCCTTCTCTAGATTTCACATGAACTACTTGAACTTTTGAATTTACCCAGTTTGAATTATTTATAGTATTTCTGGGTGTAGCTCTTTAGTTTACTCTCTTAATTGAAAATGAATTTTGAATATTACCACATAGATATATGTTGTATCATCATTTCTTGTCAATAAAAGTTTTCCACTTGAAATAACAAGGAGAAAATCTAATTCTAGCTTCATTCTTGGATTTGTTGTATTAAAACCTTGAGTTTGATATCAGGTGATGTTGTAATTTTTGTTTTAATTATCAAATACAATTGGAAAATTCATAAGGCTAGTTTATGGTATGCACCCACAGTTTTTCCTATTTCAGTTATTTCTTCTTTAATACCTTAAGAGCCCCCTTTTCATAATATGCTTTCACCTTGAAGAATTCTCCTTAGTTGGTATAAAGGATAGGTTTGAGAACAATATATTCTCTTTGTCTTTCATATGCAAATATTTTAATTTCCATTTCATTCCTTAAGAATATTCCAGCTTTTAAAGAATTGGTTCCCATGCTTTCCAGTAGGAAATCCAGTCATTTGTATTGCTATTCCCTGGTAGGTAATGCATCATTCCTTTCTGCTGCTTTCAAGAAGCTTATTTCTCCCTTTATTTCCAAAACATAATTACAATGTATGTTGATTTAGATTCATTTGAATTTATTATGTTTGAGGCTTATTTTGTTTCTTGTATCTAAGTATTTCTTTGTGATGAATGTGGAGTCATAATAATTCAGCTCCATTTTCCTATTCTCCTGGAACTCTGATGTTGTGAATGTTGGATCCTTTATTAGTGTGTCATAGGTCACTACAAATCTATTCCTACCCCCTTCAGTCTATTTTCTCTTTTTAAAGACTGCCTACATTTTATTAATTTGTCCTTGAGTTCAATGATTCTATCTGTTGACATAGTTACTTTACTGTTACGTCTAACCAACAAGTTTAAAAGTTTGGATATTGTATTTTTTGGTTGAGGAATTTCTTTTTCATTATTCTTATAAATAGTATCATTTCTGAGATAGCTGATGAGCTGCTTGCTCTTCATGGGGGTTCCCCAAACAACTGGAGAAGGGGTTGTCACTGAGCCCACTGCCTGCCTGCCTGCCTGCTTGTTGATCCTGTGCCCCTAAATGAACAGCCTTGTTTGACCTCAGTGGGAAGGGATGTGCCTAGCACTACAGCAACTTTGGTGTGTGTATGTGTGTGTTGGTGTGGGTGACACCCAGAGGGAGACTTCCTTTCTCAAAAGTGAAGGGGAAAAAGGAATGGGGGAGGACTTGCATGAGGGGGTACTAGGAGGAGAATAAGGACTGATAATGTGTTGCACGGTGAATAGATAAATACATTTAATAAAAAGGAATTTATTTATTTTAAAATCTTTTTAAAAAATCACAAAAGTTTTGTACTCTACATCAGATGATCCCAGCAAGTGATTCATCTTTTGATTCATGTCAGTTGTTTTAATTTTCAATCATGATTTCCCTGTATCTTGATGTTATGAAAAATGTCTTTATTTGTATCCTGGACATTTTTCTATTATGTTAGTAAATAATGGGCATTACTTATTGTGTTTTAGGAGCTAATCACCTTGGTTAGGTTTGGCATTCAAAGCCTGATGGAATTTTACGAACTGTAGTTTCAATAATCATTTAATTCTCAGAGTCTTTGCAACACTTGTGATGCAGGTCATTTGCCCTGTGATGTGGAGGCCCTGGTCAGTCCCTGGTGATTCTGCCTTAGGAACCAGTGATGTTGAAGAAGGCAGGACCACCTGCAGACTCAAGGTGAAGGAAAGAAGTCTTGGACCCATAGGGCTAAAGAATGCTTTCTGGATTAGACAGCTCTTAGTGTATAGTACCGAGTTGCTGCCAATCTACAATCCACTGTCCCACAACAGAAGAAAAATATCTCAGATTTTGCATTAGCTGCTTATTCATACGGGTCCCAGCTCCTTCTCCAGGTTCACTGACACTGTCAGAGGGGCAGCTTGATCTGGCAGGGGTATCTAGGTTGTTCTATTAGTTACTTTTCTCGTTGCTGTGACCAAATAGTTGACAAAAGCAGCTTAAAGGAGGAAGAGTTTATTTTGGTGCCTGGTTTGGGAGAAAACAGTTCATCATAGTAGGAAAGATATGATGATGCACCAATTCTTTTTTGCTCTAATTCCAGTTTAACTCATTTATGTATTTTCAATCTATACAAGCTAAAGTTCAGGTTTTTTTCATTAGGTATTCATTTACTTCATATCCCAATAGCCATTTCCCCCATGCTCCAGGTTGCACACTCATAAGTCACTCCCCCACATCACCCCTCCCCTTGTCCTTTGAGAGGGAAGAGGACCCCTGGCTATCACCCCACCCTGGCACATCAAGATTCTGAGCCACCTCATCTTGTTGTTGTTGTTTTTGAACAATTTTTTGAGATTATAATACAGTTACATTTCTCCTTTCTTTCTTTTTTTTTCTCTCCAAGCCTTCCCACATGGATCTGCAAATGTCAGTTCCGAGTTGCCTTGTCCTACTGAGGAGAGTAGATAGAAGATACCTGCTGCCATGCCATCTCTGTCATGAGATTCCAAGACTCACTTCCTCAAGTACTTTTCCTTTGGTTGTCACTAATTTTTCCACAGGGTCTAGAGATATGCTTTCAAGGGAGGAGCCTAAGTCATTTTCTCCAAACAAAACTTTACAGTTGGTGCATACTTGATCTAAAATTATGAAATCCAAGAAAATAATGACTATCATATGATTGATACTAAAATAATTTGACATAGAAAGCAAAAGAGAAGAAGCATTTAAAATGATCTCATGGTGTCAAATATATTAGGTATGTCATCGAGAGCAGGCAAAGCAAAGGAGAGATTAGAAAGATTTTGGAGAACAGCCTTCAACTAAGGGGGGAAGAGTACTAAGAAGCTGAGTGGGGTTGTTATTATATTTCTTTTATGATGGGATTAGGGGCCAGAGGATCTGAAGCATTAGGCCGCTTGGGTTGGCTGGACCATGGTTATAGAATTCAAGATTATGATGACATTCCAAACCATGGAAACAGAATATTGTTTCCCAGAGCACTGCTTTCAAGCTCCAAACACATCTTCTAGAAAAAGTACTGCACCCATGAAGTAAACCTTTTCCCTATTTTGCAAATGACCAACAAGTTGAAGTAGAAATAAATGTTTACTGAATCTGACTAGTATTAAATATGTGTTATTAATTGCCGCTTAATCATGCTGCTTGGAGAGCACTTAATGAATGTTCAAGACTTCATCTTGAGATGATGATTACCAAGTGAAGTGCTTACTTTCAGAGAAAATCTGTTCAGTTATTATTGGCATTTGTGCAAGTTTGGTAGCAATAGTTCTATCCCCTTGAAGGCTCTTACTTCTACAATTACTCATGAAAACTCCTTTTTTTTTTTTTTTGAGCTCTGCAGTAAACTTTTTTTCCCAGTCTTTATTAAATTGGGTATTTCTTATTTACATTTCAATTGTTATTCCCTTTCCCGGTTTTCAGGCCAACATCCCCCTAGCCCCTCCCCCTCCCCTTCTATATGGGTATTCCCCTTCCCATCCTCCTCCCCTTACTGCCCTCCTCCCAACAATCCCGTTCACTGGGGGTTCAGTCTTGGCAGGATCAAGGGCTGTCCCGCGCTACGTCTCGCCAGCAGGAACGACGCGGCACACACAGGATCCTACTGCAGAAAAGCTTTAATGCGTCTTGAGAGGGAGAGCATAAGCTTACAATGCGAGACGCCGAGTGAGGAATAACCCCTTATATAGGAAACTATCCTGCATAGGACGTGTCACTTGACTGGTCGCCCAATTATGCCAGATGATACCATAACGTCGTGTCCCTTCGAGTAGGGAAGTTACCAGGGTGCCTGATGTGATTGCCCTTTTTACTAGGTGCGCTTCTGCGGATGCTGGTGCCATCTTGTAATGGAGTATGTAAGGACAGCTCCTCACATATGTGAGGACAGCTCCTCGGACAGCTCACAAAGGGCTTCCCTTCCACTGGTGCTCTTACTAGGCTATTCATTGCTACCTATGAGGTTGGAGCCCAGGGTCAGTCCATGTATAGTCTTTTGGTATTGGCTTGGTCCCTGGAAGCTCTGGTTGGTTGGCATTGTTGTTCATATGGGGGTCTCAAGCCCCTTCATGCTCTTCCAGTCCTTTCTCTGATTCCTTCAACAGGGGTCCCGTTCTCAGTTCTGTAGTTTGCTGCTGGCATTCGCCTATGTATTTGCCATTTTCTGGCTGTGTCTCTCAGGAGAAATCTACATCTGGTTCCTGTCGGCATGCACTTCTTTAGTTCATCCATCTTATCTAGTTTGGTGGCTGTATATGTATGGGCCACGTGTGGGGCAGGCTCTGAATGGGCGTTCCTTCTGCCTCTGTTCTAAACTTTGCCTCCCTATTCCCTTCCAAGGGTATTCTTGCTTCCCTTTTAAAGAAGGAGTGAAGCATTCACATTTTGGTCATCCTTCTTGAGTTTCACGTGTTCTGTGCATTTAGGGCAATTCAAGCATTTGGGCTAATAGCCACTTATCAATGAGTGCACAGCGTGTGTGTTTTTCTGTGATTGGGTTATCTCACTCAGGATGATATTTTCCAGTTCCATCCATTTGCCTATGAATTTCATAAAGTCATTGTTTTTGATAGCTGAGTAGTATTTCATTGTGTAGATGTACCACATTTTCTGTATCCATTCCTCTGTTGAAGGGCGTCTGGGTTCTTTCCAGCTTCTGGCTATTATAAATAAGGCTGCTATGAACATAGTGGAGCACGTGTCTTTATAATATGTTGGTACATCTTTTGGGTATATGTCCAAGAGAGTTATAGCTGGGTTCTCAGGTAGTTCAATGTCCAATTTTCTGAGAAACCTCCAGACTGATTTCCAGAGTGGTTGTACCAGACTGCAATCCCACCAACAATGGAGGAGTGTTCCTCTTTCTCCACATCTTCACTAGCATCAGTTGTCACCTACCAGCATCTGTTGTCACCTGAGTTTTTGATCTTAGCCATTCTGACTGGTGTGAGGTGGAATCTCAGGATTGTTTTGATTTGCATTTCCCTTATGACTAAAGATGTTGAACATTTCGTTAGGTGCTTCTCAGCCATTTGATATTCCTCAGCTGTGAATTATTTGTTTAGCTCTGAACTCCATTTTTAATAGGGTTATTTGTCTTCCTGCAGTCTACCTTCGTGAGTTCTTTGTATATTTTGGATATAAGCCCTATATCAGTTGTAGGATTGGTAAAGATCTTTTCCCAGTCTGTTGGTTGCCATTTTTTCCTAACAACAGTGTCCTTTGCCTTACAGAAGCTTTGTAGTTTTATGAGATCCCATTTGTCGATTCTTGATCTTAGAGCATAAGCCATTGGTGTTTTGTTCGGGAAATTTTCTCCAGTGCCCATTTGTTCGAGATTTCTCCCCACTTTTTCTTCTATTAGTTTGAGTGTGTCTGGTATGATGTGGAGGTCCTTGATCCACTTGGACTTAATCTTTGTACAGGGTGATAATCATGGATCGATCTGCATTCTTCTACATGTTGACCTCCAGTTGAACCAGCACCATTTGCTGAAAATGCTATCTTTTTTCCATGGGTTGGTTTTGGCTCCTTTGTCAAAAATCAAGTGAACATAGGTGTATGGGTTCATTTCTGGGTCTTCAATTCTATTCCACTGGTCTCTCTTCCTGTCTCTGTACCAATACCATACAGTTTTTATCACTAATGCTCTGTAATACTGCTTGAGTTCAAGAATGGTAATTCCCCCAGAAGTCCTTTCATTGTTGAGGATGATTTTAGATATACTGGGTTTTTTGTTATTCCATATGAACTTGCAAATTTTTTGTCTAACTCTATGAAGAATTGGGTTGGAATTTTGATGGGGATTTCATTGAATCTGTAGATTGCTTTTGGTAAAATGTCCATTTTACTATATTAATACTGCCAATCTATGAGCATGGGAGATCTTTCCATCTTCTGAGATCTTCTTCAATTTCTTTTTTCAGAGGCTTGAAGTTCTTATCATACAAATCTTTCACTTGCTTGGTTAAAATCACACCAAGGTATTTTATATTATTTGGGACTATGATGAAGGGTGTCGTTTCCCTAATTTCTTTCTTGGCTTGTTTCTCTTATGTGTAGAGTAAGGCTACTGATTTATTTGAGTTAATTTTATACCCAGCCACTTTGCTGAAGTTGTTTATCAGGTTTAGTAGTTCTCTGGTGGAACTTTTGGGATCACTTAAATATACATTCATATCATCTGCAAATAGTGATATTTTGAATTATTCCTTTACAATCTGTATCCCTTTGATCTCCTTTTGTTGTCTGATTGCTCTGACTATGACTTCAAGAACTATATTGAATAAGTAGAGAGAGAATGGGTAGCCTTGTCTAGTCCCTGATTTTAGTGGGATTGCTTCAAGTTTCTCTCCATTTATTTTAGTATTAGCTACTGGTTTGCTGTATATGGTTTTTACTATGTTTAGGTATGGGCCTTGAATTTCTGTTCCTTTCAAGGACTTTTATCAAGAAGGGGTGTTGAATTTTGTCAAATGCTTTCTCAGCATCTAATGAAATGATCACGTGGTTTTGTTCTTTCAGTTTGTTTATATAATGGATCACGTTGATGGTTTTCCATATATTAAACCATCCATGCATCCCTGGAATGAAGCCTACTTTATCATGATTGATGTTTGTTTTGATATGTCTGTTAGATTCATGTTTGGCAAGAATGATTTATTGAGTAATTTTGAGTATTTTGCATTGATATTCATAAGGGAAATTGGTCTGAAGTTCTTTTCTTTGTTGGGTCTTTTGTGTGGTTTAGGTAAAAGAAATTGTGGCTTCATAGAAGGAATTTGGTAGTGCTCCATCTGTTTCAATTTTGTGGAATAGTTTGGATAGTATTGGTATGAGGTCTTCTATGAAGGTCTGATAGAATTCTGCACTAAACCCGTCTGTACCTGGGCTCTTTTTGGTTGGGAGACTTTTAATAACTGCCTCTATTTCTTTAGGAGTTATGGGGTTGTTTAAATGGTTTATTTGTTCCTGCTTTAACTTCGGCACCTGGTATCTGTCTAGGAAATTGTCCATTTCTTGCAGATTTTCAAGTTTTGTTGAATATAGGCTTTTGTAGTAGGATCTCATGATTCTTTGAATTTCCTCTGGTTCTGCTGTTATGTCTCCTTTTCATTTCTGATTTTGTTAATTTGGACACACTCTCTGTGTCCTCTGGTTAATCTGGTTAGAGTTTATCTATCTTGTTCATTTTCTCAAAGAACCAGTTTTTGGTTCTGTTGATTCTTTCTATGGTCTTTTTTGTTTCTACTTGGTTGATTTCAGCTCTGAGTTTGATTATTTCCTTCCTTCTACTCCTCCTGGGTGTATTTGCTTCTTTTTGTTCTAGAGCTTTTAGGTGTGCTGTCAAGCTGCTGACATATGCTCTTTCCTGTTTCTTTCTGCAGGCACTCAGCGCTATGAGTTTTCCTCTTAGCACAGCTTTCATTGTGTCCCATAAGTTTGGGTATGTTGTACCTTCATTTTCATTAATTTCTAAGAAGTCTTTATTTCTTTCTTTATTTCTTCCTTGACCAGGTTATCATTGAGTAGAGCATTGTTCAACTTCCATGTATATGTGTGTGTTCTTCCCTTATTGTTATTGAAGACCAGCTTTAGCCTGTGGTGGTCTGATAGGACACATGGGATTATTTCTATCTTTCTGTATCTGTTGAGGCCTGTTTTTTGACCAATTATATGGTCAATTTTGGAGAAAGTACCATGAAGTGCTGAGAAGAATGAATATCCTTTTGCTTTAGGATAGAATGTTCTATAAATATCTGTTAAGTCCATTTGGTTCATGACGCTCTTAGTCTGTCTATGTCTCTGTTTAATTTCTGTTTCCATGATCTGTCCATTGATGAGAGGGGTGTTGAAATCTCCTACTATTATTGTGTGAGGTGCAATGTGTGCTTTGAGCTTTAGTAAGGTTTCTTTTATGTATGTAGGTGCAATTGTATTTGGGGCATAGATATTTAGGATTGAGAGTTCATCTTGGTAGATTTTTCCTTTGATGAGTATGAAGTGTCCTTCCTTATCTTTTTTGATGACTTTTAGTTGAAAATTGATTTTATTTGATATTAGAATGGCTACTCCAGCTTGCTTCTTCAGACCATTTGCTTGGAAAGTTGTTTTCCAGCCTTTCACTCTGAGGTAGTGTCTGTCTTTGTCTCTGAGGTGTGTTTTCTGTAGGCAGCAGAATGCAGGGTCCTCATTGCGTATCCAGTTTGTTAATCTATGGGGTTTTTTTTTTTTTTTCGGGAATTGACTCATTGATGTTGAGAGATATTATGAAATGGTGATTGTTGCTTCCTGTTATTTTCATATTTAGATGTGAGATTATGTTTGTGTGCTTGTCTCCTCCTTGTTTTGTTGCAAAAGGATTAGTTTCTTACTTTTTCTAGGGTGTAGCTTGCCTCCTTGTGTTGGGCTTTACCATTTATTATCCTTTGGAGGATTGGATTTTTAGAAAGATATTGTATAAATTTTGTTTTGTCATGGAATATCTTGGTTTCTCCATCTATGTTACTTGGGAGTTTTGCTGGATACAGTAACCTTGACTGGCATTTGTGTTCTCTTAGGGTCTGTATGACATCTGTCCAGGATCTTCTGGCTTTCATAGTCTCTGGTGAGAAGTCTGGTGTGATTCTGATAGGTCTGCCTTTATATGTTACTTGACCTTTCTCCCTTACTGCTTTTAATATTCTTTCTTTATTTTGTGCGTTTGGTGTTTTGACTATTATGTGAAGGGAGGAGTTTCTTTTCTGGTCCAATCTATTTAAAGTTCTGTAGGCTTCTTGTATATTTATGGGCATCTCTTTCTTTAGGTTAGAGAAGTTTTCTTCTATGATTTTGTTGAAGATATTTACTGGGCCTTTGAGTTGGGAATCTTCACTCTCTTCTATACCTATTATCCTTAGATTTGATCTTTTCATTGTGTTCTGGATTTCCTGTATGTTTTGGGCCAGTAGCTTTTTCCGTTCTACATTATCTTTGACAGTTGTGTCGATGATTTCTATGGAATCTTCTGCTCCTGAGATTCTCTCTTCTCTCTCTTGCATTCTGTTGGTGATGCTTGTATCTCCGGCTCCTTGATTCTTCCTTTGGTTTTCTATATCCAGGTTTGTCTCCCTTTTTGCTTTCTTTATTGCTTCTATTTCCATTTTAATTCCTTCACCTGTTTGATTGTGTTTTCCTGTAATTCTTTCAGGGATTTTTCCGTTTCCTCTCTTTAGCCATCTGCTTGTTTATTTGTGTTTTCCTGCATCTCTCTAAGGGAGTTCTTTATGTTTTTCTCGAAGTCCTCCATCATCATGGTCAAATGTGATTTTAAGTCTAGATCTTGCTTTTCTGGTGTGTGTTTGGATATTCAGTGTTTGCTTTGGTGGGAGAATTGGGCTCCGATGATGCCATTTAGTCTTGGTTTCTGTTGCTTGGGTTCCTGCGCTTGCCTCTTGCCATCAGGTTGTCTCTGGTGTTACTTTGTTCTGCTATTTCTCACAGTGGCTAGACCATCCTATAGGCCTGTGTGTCAGAAGTGCTGTAGACCTGTTTTCCTGTTTTCTTTCAACCAGCGATGGGAACAGATTGTTCTCCTTTCAGGCGTGTAGTCGTTCCTTTCTACTGGCTTTCAGTTCTTCCTGTGGGCATGTGTCCTAAGTCCACCAGTCAGGTCACTTGAAGCAGAAAAGTTGGTTTTACCTCTGGTCTTGGGCCTATAGTCACTCCTTGGTGCTAGGTTTCAGCTCTCCATGAGGGCAGCAACCAGAAGGGCCTGCCCTGCCTTCTCTCTGGACCCTGTGCCAGGGGGCCCAGATGGCACTAGGCATTTTCCTCTAGAGTCAGAAATGTGGGCAGAAAGTAGTCCTTTCTGGCTTCCCAGGCGTGTCTGCCACTCTGAAGGTCTAGCTCTCCCTCCCACGGGAATTGTGTGCAGGTAGCTGTTTGACCGGGTCCTTTCAGATCCGGGCAGTGTCTGGACTGCAGCATTGAGTGCCCCTATCTTCCTGTTCTCAGAGGCCCTATACAGTTTCCTCTTGGGCCAGGGATATGGGCAAGGGTAGGCAGTACTGTAGGTCTGTCCTGTCCTGCAATCTCAGGAATGCCCACCTGTCTGGGCGATGAACTCTCTCTCCCACAGGTTTTGGTAGCAGGGAGCTGTGGGCCAGGATCAGTGAAGTTCAGGCCCCAGCTAGAAACTGGAAGTCTCATGCTAACTTCTAATAATTTATATTTCTCTGAGTTTTATTTGCTCATTGTCCATGTAAGCTAAACACTTCTTCTGAACAGTATATACAGGACTCCAAATAAAATCTAACTGACTACTTTCTAATTAAAAGTATTTTAGTCTTTCATTATATTTCTAAAATTTGATCCTGGGGAAAGTGTAAATATATATATATATATATATATATATATATATATATATATATATATATGTGTGTGTGTGTGTGTGTGTGTGTGTGTGTGTATGTGTGTGTTTTAGTGATTATATATATATATATGAAGGAATACATAGTAGAATATGTATATAGTGAATTTAGATTCCTTTTCAAAGAAAAAATTAGTTTTCAAATAAGCTTGAAACACAAGACCTAGCTTGCACTCCCTCTCACCCCTCCCAAAAATCCTTTATGAAAATTATGCACAAGTGTGCCCAAGTACAGGTAGCATCCTCAATGAAAATATGGTATGTTTAGCTATGCAGTATAAAAAGTCAATGTATTTTGACAAATGGTCTGCAACTGTTGCATTAAAAGATAGAAAACACATATCTAGAAATAGAAGGGACCCTTGGGAAAAAAATCTATGAATAGTTCAAAGACATCAGCATGTTATGTCTTCCACTCCAAAAATCCCTTGAATATAGTACGTGCTTATCTAAAAAAATTCAGAGCATTTTTCCAGAAGTGTCGGTTAGTATGAACTCTTGCTTTACTTGGAAGGTTATGTTCACAAAATATTCAAGTGATATACAGATGATATCCATGAGGTATAAGGTACTCTTTCAGATGGCATGTTCAGCACATATAATTCTGTTCCTCACGGAAGCATGCGGTCTGCCCATGCAGACTTGCTGAGAAGGAGCACTGTAGTAGTTCCCTCTTCACTTGCTCTAAATTGTAATAGCAAGTGAAGTTTCAGAACATTCTCTTTCACCGAAAAACTTCCTTGATATAAACCGTCTAGAAAAGCCATCGCCCTTATGTTTTCTTGAATTGTATTGTATTTAAAATAAGTAACAACTGGAAAGTTTTTGTCTGGAAAAGATGGCTTAGGCTCCTCCCTCCAAAGCATATCTTCACCTCTGGAAAAAAATTAGTGGCAACCAAAGAAGTACTCTGAAAAGTACTTAAGGAAGTGAGGCCAACATTGTACTCCCAATCCAAGGTGGAGAAATTATTTGCTATAAATGATCATTTGTTTATTTAATAAAAAAACAAATTATTCTAACTCAAATGTCTCTTTGAGGATACAAATGAAGTCGAATTAATCCAAAGTCCTTAGCTTCATGATCCTAGTTGCTTTTTAACATTATTAACTTTCACGAATAGTCCTCCCTTTCCCAAATGAGTGTTTCTGTACATTCCTGGCAAAATTTCACAGAGGTCTCTGGAACCAATATGGCTGCTGTAGGCTCCACACAACCACCATTAGCAGGATTTTCTTCTTTCCTGCAACATCTTCTCCTGGTCAGTGTCATCTCAGATAAGGAACAATAAATAGCCTTTTCCTACCCTGGCTGCTACTGCTAGTGAGAATTCCAGTTTCTCTACCAACCTCACTCTGTAGCTATGCTATCTAAATAGTCTATGACACAATCCCAGAGAGACCTTCTGTTTGGGGCAGTCAGCCAGAGAATGTCTCTCTTCTCCACTGTGTGGTATTATTTTGTCACCTGAGCTCCAAAGCAGAACGACTTTGTGTTAGTCTCGCCAGAGTATATATGTCATAAAATGGCTCCTTCCATGTCATATCTCATTACCTTTCTCTGCTGAAGATCAAAACCATGCCACGAAAACAGGAACGAATATTTAAAATCTCTCCAGCTTTCTCTTTCTCCATACTTCATAGACCTAAATCCTCTTTCTTCTTTCAAACATAAAACTAATAAACTTAAAAAAAACACTTGTGGGCATTAATTCATGGAGTTAATGTTGCTCAGCCTACAGTATCCCCTTGCCAACCCCCATGGTAAGTGATTTAAGACAGTATTTTGTTGTTATTAACCTCAATCCTCTGCTTGGCTTTGACTCTTTGAATGAGGCCTTAGATTCTGAAGAGAACTGGCCTGCAAAGGAGAAACCTCAGAAGTGAATGGCCCAATCACTGCAGTGCAGAGAGCAAATGTTAGAATGAATAGATAAGTACGCAGACTCAATGATACTGCTATTGACCATGTAAGTCACTGCCAGTGCCCTCCCTTTGTGTCCTATGGGTTTTTTGAGGGGTCCTGTGGGATGAAGGAATGTTTCACAGTGGGCAGAGTTGACAATGGAGGCTTCATGTGATTGTACCTGTCAGTGTATTTCAAAGTCTTACCATGTGTGCATTCCAGGTGAGGTATCATTTTAAACTGTTACACAGCTGTAACTAATAACCCTCTAAAAATAGCTCTGTAACTTGAAATATGATCCCCATAAAGAAACTATAGCTCAAGGCCCAGCTATTTATGTAAGTATATCAAACCAGAAAATGATGCCAGCACTGACAATTCTACCCTAGTAGGAGCCACATTACGCAAAATAGCGATAATCTAATTAGAATGATAGAGCAAAGGACACAATTAGAGGCACAATCAGAGGCTATTTTAAATATACTGTTGTCAAGTATCTTATTCTTTCTCAAACAAACATAAAAATAAAGATTTAGATGCAAGTATCATAACTAGGAGATAATTCCTGGAAATACCCTTGGAGGGCAGGAAAGTGACATATAAATTTTTCAAGGCCCATAAAGTATGACTAGTGAGTTACTACTTTGTTTCAGCCAGGGCTCCTCCATCCTTCTGTGTACCCCCAGACAGACTGCATCCTGGTTTGTCCCTTGGAGGTTCCAAGAAGTTAGAATATTCTTTCAGTGATTCCTGTCTTTGCCCAAAGGGAGTCATTTCTGGGGTGTTTGTTCCCCGGAACTTCAGGTATCTTCAGTGCACATTGTTCAGACTTTAATCATTTTGACATCTAGAGAATGCTTTCATGCATGGAAACGTTAAAGCAACTGCTCATAAAGGACACTCTGGCGATGATTGCTACTGTTGTGCTTTGGTGGCATCTGCCAGTGCAATGACCCTTCAGAAAGTGGAAGCAGAGCTTGGCGTGTGATGCAGACCTGTACATTTAGCACTTAGGGGCATTGGCAAGGTCATGCGTTCAAGGCTAGGCTAGGTTACATAGCTATCTGTTAGGAAGTAATAAACAAAAAGAAGGAGAGAGAAAAAGAGAGACAGAGAGAAGGCAAGAATGAGAGTAGGAAGGCATAATGATTGGAAATTCCTTTAAAACATGAACATATCAATATTAATCATTTTATCTTTATCTGACCCTTTCAAAATATATTTTACAAATACTTTACTATTTATATATTGCATGTATAATATCTAACATGGTGATAGGGATAGCAATGTAATTAAAAAACAAGTATATTTGTTCGACCCCAGAGTGAAAAAGCTTTGCTCTACCTCCTCAGAAAAAATTTTTGATCTTAAAGCATCCTGTCAAACACTCCAGGCCAGAGTAGAATGATAGATGTAAAACACAAAAGCCTTATTTATCTCCAGAGGGGGCATACAAAGAACTCTCTCTACCTCTGCTTTCAGTAGATTTCACTAACTGCACCTTACCTTCTCTTTGGGTATCATGGCATTTAAGGGCAGGTTGTGTTTTAAATGAAAATGTCAAAAGTTTGGGTTCATGACTTAATTCATGGAGCAGAGCAAATGGTACTGGAACGTTATCATATCAGAGCACTGATACTGAGCCTTGCTCTTCCAAGGAATTCAGAAATAATATTTGTCACTCATGATACTGGGCTTAGATGTTCTTCACGTGGACAAAGGTAACATCTCAGGCCAGTGAAGCAGGTTTGAGTGGAAAGCCAGAAGAGCTTACTGTTAATCAAAGTTTTATTTCTTATATATTTGGTTGTGAGCCTAGCCTTTAACGGCTGAGCCATCTCTCCAGCCCCAAAGTTTTATTTCTAATTCACCATTTAGAGTGACTCTTTGTCTTAAATAACTTAACTAACAAGGTTGGCAAGTCAAGATGTTTCTCAGACATGCCTTAGTTATTGGCAATTAATGGGTTAGTGCTATACATCAATTATTTACAGTGTGTCAAGAAAATTAAATGTCAAGAAGTGCTACAAGACTCATGGCCATGAGCCATCAGTTTGACATTCTCTTTCAGCCCTGGGAACTAAAGAATAGGTTTTTGGGAGACTGTGTCTTCCTTACAGACACCAAATCTAAGAAGATACCATGCAAACTTGCAAACTCTGCTCAGCTACCTAAAACTACAGCCAATCAGTAGTTGCTAACTGAGTATCTGCGGTAGATTCAGAAAGATGGAAGGGAGAGGAAGCAACAGGGAGAAAATGGAAATAAAGGAGAGAAAAAACAAAGAAGGTAGTTGTCTGCCTAGAAGGCTGCTTATGATGATAGCTAAATAAGAAAGCAAACAGGCAAGTCTCTCAGGTCTTAGAGACTCTGGTGATCAAGAAAGCATCCAGGAGCTGTGTAGTTCATGACCAGAAGAACTGTCAAAGTGGGAGGGAACATGTCATCAGACTGTGGATTCCTCTCACCAGAGCTTTTTGAATCAGCAGTTCTGGGGTGAAGAGCCAGCACTTACCTTTCCCACTAGTTCCCAAGTGAAGCTCATGCTATTGGTCTGGAGAGAAGAATTTGAAAATCTTCACGAATGAGTATTTTCTATGCAGAAGGGAGAGGGCTCTCAAAGGTTGAGATAAGGAAGAAGTCAAGAGAAATAAGGTGAAAGAAAGAGGAAGACATGTTTATAACGATTCCAAACTGAATAGACTGTGTACAAGATAATGTAGTTTTGACTAAAAATGTGTTTCTTTCTGTGGTGCATTCAATTCCACAATTCTATCACTCTTAATGATAAACCCTGTTTACCTAGTGAAATTTTCTAGCAAGATTTTTAACATAATGTTTTTATTCTTAGTTTGTAAATATAGTTTCAAAATATTGATCTCACTACTTCCAATAACTCCTTCCAAATCCACTTCTCATCTTTCTCCCTTGTCTTTCATTTAATAAAACACCGAATCTAGTTTGTGGTGCTCATATATTCATGGATATAGTGCTGTCAACTGCAGTGTGCCCGATCTACCAGGACGCACACCCTTACTGAAAACTGGCTTACCCTCTCCAAGAAGCCATTAATTTTCAAAAAAAAATGTTTCTCAATCAGGGGTAGGAGCTCACAAGCCACTCCCCTCCTTGCTAGAATGTTGGCTGCTTGATCTTGAGCAGTTTTATGTCTGAAACCACAGATATGTGATTTCATGAGTACAGTAGTCCTGTTGTGTCTAGAAGACACTGTTTCAATCTGGTCCTACTTTTGAAATTTATCCTACAGATAGATGAAAGTCATTGAATGTCTTTGAATAGTAAGAAGATAACACTGAAATTTTATTTTAGGACTACCTGATTTTTCAACAATTCCCATATGCCTTTTCCTGGGGAGTCTATTTCTATACATCTCAGATACAGAGAGCAATGTCAGATGAAAAGAGAAACAAACAAAGAAAAACAAAAAACAAATTCATCAAAGTGTAGCTTGATCAACCAGTATGTGGAATAGGAGTTACTTAAAGGAATGTAGATAAGGGGTTATTTATAGCACTGGCAATTTACTGGCAAGGAGAGAAGTCTTCCTCCACCCCCTAGCAACAAACCATTGCTTATGTATTTGGGGAGAAGGAATAGAGGAACCTCATGCACCTCCAGTGTCGTGTGTGCATGTGAACCTTCTTCCCTTTCCATAAGGCAATGATAGTGGACTCAGTCTTCTGTGGGTCAAATTCAAGTAATCAAAGCTGTTCTTATTTCAAAATAACAATGACCATGCCTTTGGGAGGAGAGCAGTACAGTGCTGTACACAGCAATATATTCCACGGGCAGAGAAGAGATAAATTCAGAAAGAATGTGAAAGAGATTGCAAATTTATTTAATTTGCTTAAAACTCTATTTACATGCTACTCTTTCTGATTGGAGATGCAGAAAAAAAATGCCTCTTGAAGAGGTATATTTTGGTGAGAATCACGGCCCCCATTCCTCCTCAGAAAGAGTATGCAAATACATGGAGTCCAGGCTCTGAACTGCCATTATTTAAGCTTTCCTAAAACTGCCAGCATGGAAATCCTCAAGTCTGCTCAGCGTCTGTGCCAATTTGATGGGAGAATCTGCAGATTTTCAGGGAGTAAGTTGATTCGTGATGGCCTTCGATGCAGGAGTGAAGAATTTTCTGTTTATAGTTTTGACTCAAAAAGGATCCAAATTTCTCCACCCTGGAAGTGCATCATTAAGGGGGAATTTTCAGTGTTTAAAAATGGTTTATAATAAGATCACATTGCATTTCTTCTCCCCCCCCCGTGCAGATAAATGCAATTTGTGTGGCATGAAATCTACATTAGGCAGAAGAATTTTGTTGTAAACACATTCACATGCATGTGTACACACTCTCATACACAGAACATTGAGCACTGTCCGGGGGCTCTGAGTTGCCCAGGCATAAAGAAAAAAAATCAATGTGGGTAGACACAAAAACCATATATTGAAAACCTTTGGGAAAGCAGATGGAGGACAAAAAGGAAGAGGAAGAGGAGGAAGATGGAAAGGAAGAAGGAGGAGGACGGAGGAGGAAGGAGGAAGGGGGAGGGAGGAGGGAGGGGAAGGAATGAGGAGGAGGGAGGGGGAAGAGGGAGGGGAGGAAGGAGGAGGGGAAGGAATGAGAAGAGGAGGAGGAGGATAAGGGAGGAGGAGCGTGAGGAGTTGGGAAATAGTCTAAAGAAGCATTGATAGGTTATCTATGAGAGACCAAGACAAGCCCATGAACTATGCCTAAAGGAGTCTTGAGCCAACTAGGATGTAGATCAGGTTCAGAACGAAACCTCTGCCATCTCCGAATTCCCCTGTGCCTTTGTTCAACTTGCACGGCAACCCTTATTTCTACTGTGGCTTCCGGGTCCCTGCTTTCCTCCTTTAGCCATCACTTGACTCCCTGTGAGTTGAATGGTAATTTAATGCATGTTCAGGGTTTTGTTTTTTTCCAAAATGTTTTGCAATAATATCTTATTGCTTTTGTTCTCCGTGGCTAGAGGGTGGGTGCCTTGGGTTGACTGTCCCAATTTTTAAGGCAGGAAAAATACGGATAATAGACTGAGTGAATTGCCAGAGATGAAAGGCTCATGACTAACCATTATTTTTTACCCTGGCAACTGAAATAAATGGGAGAGATGGAATGCAATAATTAATGGGGGAAAGCATTGGAAGGAATCGTTCTTTGTGATTATTTTGTAATGCATGTGGCAACAGAGGAGACAGCTTTTGCCAGTTTTTAATTCAATGGAAAATGTGAACATATTTCTGATTTATTTGCCACACCCCCAGATTTATCATGCACAAAATAGAGATAATACAATAATCAGTGTATACTTTACAGTCGTTGTAAGGATTCAATGACCTAAAACTTGTCAAACACTTTCAGTAATAAGACCTCATTGCATTCATTGATTATTATAACTATAATTTGTTGAAGGGTGAAAACCTCTGTGTTCAAATATTCTAAAACCTGTTATACCCAAAATGACTATATGAAAAATATTCTTGCTTTTTTGAAAACTTTATTAGAATAACAAAATAACAGGTCGAGTCAGTGAATGATCAAGCCAGTGCTCTTCCTGGATGACTTGGGAGTGAAATCTTTCTTATTTGAGGGTATTTAGGGTCCAGTATGCATCTGGGGTGATAGATCTTACATGGTGCAGATGCCATTTTCACTGCCATCTCCTATCACAGCAAAAGTCATTTCACAGACACTATGGATCCAGGGTTATGTTGTCGTCAAGACTTTATATGCTACCCAAATTCATCTATGACTGCTAAGGTACTAAATGCCTTGTGTCATCTTTCATATACAAGCCCCTCTGCCACATATCTCCTTCCATGGTATAAACTAACAATTCTTTTTAAAAAATTTTATTGGTTATTTTATTAATATACATTTCAAATGTTATCCCTCTTCCTGATTTCCCTTCCGAAAACCCCCCTATTCCATGTTCCTCCACCCACCCACCCACCACCCACTCCTGCCTCACTACACTAGCATTACCCTATGCTCAGGCATCAAGCCTTCACAGGACCAAGGGCTCCCCTCCCACTGATGCCAGATAAGATCATCTTCAGCTGCATATGCAACTGGAGCCAGGGGTCCCTCCATGTGTACCCTTTGGTTGGTGGTTTAGTCCCTGGAAACTCTTGTGGAGTAGGGGGATTTGTTTGGTTGATATTGTTGTTCTTCCTATGGGGTTGCAATCCTCTTTAGCTCCTTCAGTCCTTTCTCTAACTCCTCCATTAGGGTCCATGTACTCAGTCTGATGGTTAGTTGTAAGCATCCACATCTGTACCAGTAGGGCTCTGATAGAGCCTCTCAGGAGACATCCATATCAGGCTCCTGTCAGCAAGCACTTCTTGGCATCTGCATTAGTGTCTGGGTTTGGTGTCTGCAGATGGGATGGATCCCTAGGTGGGGCAGTCTCTGGATGGCCTTTCCTTCAGTCTCGGCTCCATTCTTTGTCCTTATTCTCTTGGTTATGCTTTTCACTTTTCTTGCTCTTCCTGTCCTGTCAAATCCTTTACACGGTGTCTTTGGAAGTTGTACTATGAAATAGCTAGTAATTTGAGAACATCAACAGGAACAGACAAAACTGTTCCCTACAACTAAAGTACTAGGACAGAATCTTTCAAAAGGAACTACTATGTTCCAGGTAGACCTCAAGAAAAACCCTTGGCCTCCTATTCCCCCACTGCAAAACAAAACAAAACAAAAACAAAACAAAACAACAAAACAAACCCAACCACGGAAAATACCATGAGGAGATTCTAGACTTACTAATGGAAACATACTGAGTCCTTTTCAGCTTCTTGCAAGAGTAATGTCACAAGAGTCAGAGGAGGAGGAGGAGGTCAAATTTCATTCCTGTTGGATGGTAACCACCTTTTACCACCAGCTGGGATTAACAAGCTACTTTCTCTATCCACCCTGGCTGTGCCAGAGCACCAGAGGAAGCTTTACACCCACCAAATGGTAACTAAATTTCCCTTCCAGGAAACTGGGGTCTACAAGGACAGTTGGAATGTCCCTCAGATGACAGCATACTCTCAGTAGGAAACCTGGACTTTTTTGCTTAGCTGGCAGGGACAGTGACTGTTCTACTTCCCTTCTGGAGCAATACCAAAAGAAGCCAACTGAAACAGAAGTTTTAAATAAAAATCAACACGGAGATGGCAGAGTTGTTAGGATTAAAAACAGCTCTCATAAAAACGCCTCATTGGGCAATTACAAATATAATTGAAGCAAATTAAAAGTACAAAGTCTAAGCAAAGAGAAAATGTAAAGACAAAACAAATGGAAATTATAGATGTAAAATTACAATAATGCACTTAATGAGTGAATACAAATACAAAATTTGGAAGACAGCAGATATAGTCAGTATCCTTGAAAAAAGAACAATAAAAAATTAAGCAGTATGGAAAACAAAAAAGTATAAAAATGGTTAGAATTGCACTTAAAAAAAAGAATCTAGCATCTGGGTCATGAAAATCTTGGAAAAAGAGGGGAAATGATGGCAGAAAAGTATCTATCTGAAAGATCACAAAGGGAAATGCTTTCTTTTGATAATTTCACATGCATATCATGGGTTTTGGTCAACCCTCTCTGTCCTATTCAATTCCTTCCCTACTTCTCTACCTGCTCTTTCTTAAACCCACTGAATCCACTTAGTGCTGACAATATGTGCATGAATGTAGAATCATCTGCTGAAGCATAGGTAGCCTTTTAGAGCCCACATGCCCGAAGTAAATGTATTTATTTCTCTACTCTAGCAGTCAACAATTGCCAATAAGAGTCTCAGTTATGGATAAGCCTCTGTCCCATCCATGCTGGGACTTGACCCGCTCCATCTTGTGCAATTTTTGTTGAATATAGTCACAACCACTTTGAGTTCACATGTGTGACTGACACATCCAGCAAATACTGTTTCTCTGTAGGTGTCCACTACCTCTGAGTCTTAGAATTTTTGTACGTCATCTTTTACAGTGATCCCTAAGCCTTGGAAGAAAGGGCCATGGTATAGATGTCATTGGAGCTAAGCACTACCCCCAACCCCCACCTTGTCATAGGGTAACTCCATTTAAATTTCTTTTGTATGTGTATATATTCTAGTAAGCTTCTACATGAGTAGATCTTGTTATGGCCTTTTCAAAAGTTATCCCTCCCCATACTCTCCTCTACCCTACCTTCCAACCTCACATCCTAAAGGAAGTTCTTTAGACAGAAATGAAACAATAAAAGAAGAAAAAATGATAAACAGAGTAAAAACAGCAAGTAAATACATTTTTATATTTCATTTCATTTTAAATTATCTTTTGGAGAAAAATTATACACTGCCTTGTGTGTCTCTAAATTTGTATAGACAGAGAAAAGTTTTGACATAATTATATCTATAAAGAAGAAATTAAAAAGGTATAAAGGGAAATAAAACTTCTGTACTCAGTTGAACTGGTCAAATGTGTAGTAAAGACTGATAAATCCATAATACAATAACTCGAGAAATCATGGAAAAACTATACAAGGATAAATACTCCAAAACACCATGAATAAATCATAATTTATATATAAATGTGTTCAAATAACCTACACTTATTATTAGGAGATAGGAACATTCCAAATAGAGTAGAAATAGAAAAGAAAATTATCAAATAGCAAATTTATTTCTCAACATGTTAGTAACTATATCTACTGTAAGCAGTTTAAGTACACCAATCAAGAGCTAGAATTAGTTATTTAATTAAAAATGTGACACTACCACGTGGCATTTACAAGAACATACCTTCAAATATGATGTAGGTTGTTAGCAAAGATATATTATGCAAACAGTAGCTATCACTAAAATAAAGCCGAAGTGGCTAAGTTGATTTTACAAAAAAGTAGATTTCATTTTGAAAAAATTATCATAAATATTGTTTCCCATAATAAAGAATCAACCCACCAAGAAGACATATGAATCTTAAATGTGTATACATTATCCGATAGAATTGCATAATATATATGAACCTGAAAAGGGAAATCTGCAATTGTCTGAAAACTACAGTGTTCCTCTCTTAAAAAACTCATAGTCTATCTAGACAGAAAATTAGGCAATAAAATGCAAGAGTTCAATACCAACAACAAACAAGACCCAAAAGACATTTATACAGTACACTATTTAACAACAGAAGAACAGGTATTCTCTGCAAGTGCCATATGCCAAAACCCACAGTATTTTGACCATAAAACCAACCTCAACTCACTTAAAAGAACTAAAATACTATGCCCTATGGTGTAAAATACCAGTGGATTACAACTGAAATCAGTATTTATAAGTAAGCATGGGGCTCTTCTCACAACTGGAAGTTAGAAAACATACTTCTAAGTGAAACACGTCCAAGAAACTTGGAGAAACATTGAAGGCACTAAATTGAGTTGAAATGAAAATATATATCAAGATGTATGAGATCCAAATAATGTTGAGAGAGAAATATATCATAACTGAACATTTACATCCAAAAGAGAAAACTCACATAACTACCCACTTCAATAACTTAGAAAAAGGAGTGCAAAAGAAATCCATAGCAAGCACGAGGCAGGAAATAATAGATGCAAGGAAAAGATAACAATGACAACTGAAAAACAATAGGGACGTCAATCAATGAAACCAAAAGTTTGTTTTACAAAAAAAATCAACAAAATTGACAAACTCTAGTGAGATTAATGAATATAAGAGAATAATGACAAATTGCCGATATTAGCCATCAGACTCTCAGACATCAAAAGGATAACAAAGTAGCACCATGAAAATGTTCCATGCATAAATATGACAACTTCGATGAGATGGAGCATGTCTTCAAAATGTGCAAACTGCGATGACTTATTCAATAAGAAATGTATTATTTAAATAGTTCTATAACCACTAAAATGCATTTGTAATTGTATTTATTTTATTTTATTAATTTATTGTTTGAGAATTTTATACCTCGGAACTATATTGACACCATTTCCACTGCTCCTTCTCCGCCTCCAACTCCTTCAGGGTCTCCTCTCTCTCTTAAATTCAAGATCTCTTTATTGAATCAATATTGATACACAGACATGCATATATAGAACATCTCCCAAAGAGCTTTTCCATACCTAAGTCATTTCATTAGTGAATCTTACCAAATGTTTAAAGAATCAAGACAACTGTAGGTCCATGAAGCTACTTCATAGGGTAAAGGTGCTTGGGGTTGAACTTGATAGCTTGAGTATGAACTTGGTAACTGAGTATGATAGCCCAGACCCATATAGTAGAGGAAGAGTACCGACTCCTCTGATCTCCACAAGTTTACTGTGTCATCCACTGTCCTGATTAGTAAATGAAATAGTTAAATAAGTGGCCAATCCCAAGAAATCTCCAAAATATTTTAAATGAAATGAATGCATAAATCCAGGAAGGATACACTATGAACAAAAACTCCCTCCTACTTCTATAAACTAGCAATGAACATCAAAACTTAAAATCCAGTATCATTTACAACCACTAATTATGTAAGACTTATACACTGAAAAACACGAAGTATCAATTAAACAAGAAACAAGATATACGTAGAGACCCTATGCCCCTGAATTGAAAGACTCAACACAGAAAAGTTTGTTTGACCATCACAATCTGAAAATTTGGTTTAAAAACATTCCTATCAAAATCTTCATAACAAAAAAATTTGAAAATATACATAAGATCATTCTGCAAAGAAACTATGCTAGCTAAAACACTTGGGGAGAGAAGGGAAAAGTAGCAAGATAGATAAATTCCTTTCCTCGTTGCTATAGTCAAACACCTGACAAGAAGCAACATAATGAGGCAGGGATTTGTTTTGGCTTACAATTCAGGGGATGGAAATAGACACAGCAGGAGTATAAGTCAGTTGATCACACTGCCTCTATGCACGAAACAGAGAGTGATGACCACCAATTCTCAGCTAGCTTTCTCCTTTTTGTTTTATCTAGCCCATGAACTGGTGTCATGTACATTTAGGGTGAAGCCTTTTACCTTCATTAATTTAGTTTAGAAGCTCCCCTCACAGGTATGCTCAGAGATTTGTTTCCTAGGTGATTTTAGGTCCTGTCAAGTTGACAGTCAAGATCAACCATCCCAAAGAAATAGCCTCATGACCCTCCTGCCACGGCCTCCTTCAGCACATCCTACTAGCATGTGCCACCACAACACAAAAGCAGCAGAACAAAGATGGAATATTAAAAATTGCAAGGGAAAAAGGCCAAGTAACATACAAAAGCAGACCTATCAGAATTGTACTCAACTTCTCAACACAGACTCTAAAAGATAAAAAGGCCTGGACAAAAATGTTGTGACCGCTAAAATACCACAGATGCCAAGTTAGGATACTATACCCAGAAAACTCTCAAGCACTACAGATGGAGAAAGCAGGATATTATAAGACAAAACAAATGTATACAATACATACCCACAAATCTATCCCTATAGGTAGGAAAACTCCAACCCAAGGAGGTTAAAAACACCCAAGAAAACACAGGAAATAAATAATTCCACACCAGCAAAAAAAAAAAAAATGGAAGTGTGCATGCATGCAGGCACACAAACACAGACTCACGCACATACTACAATTGCCAACAACAAATTAAATATCACTGGTCATTAATATCTCTCAACATCAATGGACTTAATTCCCTAATAAAAAGACACAAGCTGCATAAACGGGATCCATCATTCTGCTGCATACAAGAAATATACCTAGCAATAAAGATGGACATTATATCAGAGTAAGTGGCTGGGACCTTCACCAAAATTACTGATATAGTTGGTTACAAAGTCTCAACAGATACAAAAAAAATTGAAATAACACCTTGTATCCAATTAGACCACCATTGGTTAAAGCTAGACTTCAGCAGCATCAGAAACAACAGAAAGCCTACAAACACATGACACTCCCCTCCATGATCACTGGATCAGAGAAGAAATAAAGAAATTAAAGACTTTCTAGAATTCCGTGAAAAAGAAGGCACAACATACCCAAACTTATGGGATACAATGAAAGTAGTGCTAAGAAGAAAGTTCTAACTGCCTTCATAAAGAAATCATACTAGCAAATTAAAAATACACATAATAACTTGAGGGAAAAAAAGAAGCAAACACATACAGGTGGAGTAAACAGCAGGAAATAATCAAACTGAGGGCTGAAATCAATCAATTAGAAACAAAGAGAAAATTCTAAAGAATCAACAAAACCAAGATCTGGTTCTTTGAGAAAACCAATAAGATAGACAAACCCTTAGCAAAACTAAAAGGAAGAGAGAAAGTATACAAATTAACAAAACCAGAAATGGGAAACATAAAAACAGACACTGAGGAAATTCAAAGTATGATTTGGTCTTAATTCAAAAGCCTGTACACTAAATTGGAAATTTTTAATTAAATGAATGATTTTATCAACAGAAACCACTTACCGAAGATAAATAAAGATCAGGTAACTATCTAAATAGTCCATTAACCACTAAAGAAATGGAAGCAGTAACCAAAAGTATCCCAACAAATACGCACACACACACACACACACACACACACACACACACACACACACACACACACACACACACAAACTCAGGTTCAAATGGTTTTAGTGCAAAATCCCTTCACTAGACTTTCAAGGAAGTGCTAACATCAATATTCCTCAAACCATTCCACAAAACAGAAGCAGAAGGAACATTGCCAAACTCTTTCTATAAGGCCACAGTCATCCTGATACCTAAGCCACACAATGACTCAACAAAGAAGAGAACTTCAGACCAATTTCCCTTATGAACATTGATATAAAAATACTCAACAAAATACTTGCAAATTGAATCTAAGAACACATCAAAAACATCATTGACTGTGATCAAGTAGGCTTCATCCCAGGGATGCAAGGATAGTTCAATATATAAAAATTTATCAATGTAATTCACCATATAAACAAACTGAAAGAAAATCTCACATGATCACTTCAGATGCTAAAATAAACGCCTTTGACAGAATCTAACACCCCTTCATTTTAAAAGTATTAGAGAGATCAGAGATAAAAGGTACATATCTAAACATAAAAAATATACATCAAACCACTACCCAACATCAAATTAAATGGTGAGAAGATTAAAACAATCCCACTAAAAATCAGGGCGAGCTAAGGCTGCCCACTCTCTTTCTATCTATACAACATAGTACTTGAACTTCTAGCTAGAGGAATGAGACAACAAAAGGAGATCAAGAAATACAAACTGGAAAGAAAGAAGTCAAAGTATCACCACTTGCAGATGATATGATAGTATACATAATATACATAAGTGACCCCAAAATATCTACCAGAGAGCTCCTACAGCTGAAACACAACGTCAGCAAAGTGGCTGGATACAAAATTAACAACAAAAATTAGTAGATCTCATTTATTCAAGTAACTAACCCGCTTAGAAAGAATTTAGTTTAACAATGCCTTTTACATAGCCACAAATAATATAAAATGCCTTGGTCTAACTCTATTCAAGCAAGTAAAAATCCATATAACAAGTCTCTGAAAAAGGAAACTGAGGAAGATATCAAATAATGATAAGATCTCCCATGCTCATGGGTTGGTAGGATTAACATTGTAAAAATGGCCATCTTACCAAAAGCAAAGTACAGATTCAATGCAATTCACATCAAAATTCCAATGCATATCTTTTACACTTGAAAAAAAAATCAATTCTCACCTTCATATGGAAAAGTAAAAACACAGGATAGTATAAACAATACTCTACAGTAAAAACAAACAAAGAAACACAAACAAAACAAAACAAAAAGCTTAACAGCAGTTTGTTGAAGAGGCCATCTTACCTGGATCTCAGCTATGGTTATAAGGCCCATTCCACTGGGGGAATTCATGCTTGGTTTTGAACCTGATTAAAAGTCCATGACTGGGGATGTGTCACGAGCCTTATTAGGGAACCTAAATGGACATATTGCTAAATGGACATATAGTCAAAGTACTTTCTAAGCATTGTCTTTACACCCATAATTAATGAGTCGGAGAGGCTTTAGTTTATAGTAGGCAGAGGTCAACAGCGACACTTATTCAAAGTTCTGAAAATGTTGACTGTTGAATACTCATTCCTAAGTAGGACCTCTCTCTCTCTCTCTCTCCAACAGCACACTTAGGGAAACACCACAGAAGAATGATGGAAAGAATAAAAAGCAGGAATGGAACAGAACACTATGGAACTATCTTCTAAACATGCCATTGCTGCTTTACAAACTCACAATAGCACTGGTTACCTGCACAAGACTTGCAAAAGAGTGCACTACTAAGTATTTCACCATGGGTGAATGTGGGGCTCACAGGGTCTCACACCTCCCTGAGGAGATATAGGCAATAACAACATGAAACAGGAGTCAGTCCTCCTGGGTGCAACCACTGCTATGTTGCTCTGCCTCAAGTAAACACAGAACTCATGATTATTCAGGCAACCATGCTTAGATGCAAAGGCCACCATCCCCCACAAAAGAAGACATGAAAATAAGAGGAGGGTATGATGAGAAAAGAGTTTGTGGGAGTGGGGAGGATTATAGGAGGGATAAGGGGAGGGAAATAAAATCAAAGTACACCATATGGGTAAGAATTATGAAAGAAACAAAGGTAAAATTTAAAATATTAAGAACAAACTGTTTGAGTATCACAAGTCTGATTTCACACAGTACTACAGAGCAACAGTACTAAAGACCACAAAGTATTGGCATAAAAACAGTTTTATCAGTAGAATTAAACTGTGGACCCAGAAATAAACCCATACACCTATGGACACTTGATTTTTGACAAAGAACAATGGAAAAAAGATAATCTCCAACAAATGGTGCTGGTCATATGGATGTCTCTATGTAGAAGAATGCAAATATTCAAGTCCAAGTGGATCAAATTTCACCATAAAGCCCAACCCACTGAATCCAACAGAAGAGAAAGTGAGAGATAGCCTTGAACACATTAGTACAGGAGACAACTTCCTAAACAGGATACCAATGGCTCAGGCGCTAAGATCAACAATTAATAAATCGGACCTTGTGAAACTGAAAAGCTTTTGCAAGGCAAAGCGCATGATCAATAGGACAAAACAGCAGCCTATAGATCGGGAAAGATCTATACCAACCCTATATCTGACAGAGGACTAATATCCAAAATCTATAAAGAAATCAAGAAATTAGATGCCAACAATCCAAACAACATAATTTAAAACTGAGGCACAGAATTAAACAGAGAATTCTCAACAGAGAAATGTCAAATGGCCAAGAAGCACTTAAAGACATGTTCAATGTTCTGAGTTATCAGTGAAATATCCACGATTAGTTAGGGTTTTCTTAGAAACAGAACTGAAAAAAAACTAAGATATAATATGATAGATAGATAGATAGACAGACAGACAGACAGCTAGACAGCTAGGTAGATTTATTAGAGTATTACCAGCACCATTTGTTGAAGATGCTCATTTTTTCATTGTATGTTTTCGGCTTCTTTGTTAAAAATCAAGTGTTCAATTCATCCTGCCTGGATTAGGTTGTTTTAGTTTCCCAATGACTTTACTCATAGGACATGGTAGCACAAAAATATATACCCTAAAAACAGCAGTTCCCAACCCAAGAGTCATGACCCCCCTTGGGTGCTAGTGACCCTTTCACAGGGATCCCCTAAGACCATCAGGAAACACAAAATTTGCATTATGCTTCATAATAGTAGCAAAATTACAGTTATGGAGTAGCAATGAAATTAATTTTATGGTTGGAAGGTCACCACACACTAGGAACTGTATTGAAGGGCCATGGTATTAGGAAGTTTTGAACCACTGCAAAATCTTTCCTCTCCAGACGTGAATCTTTCTTACCGCCATTATGTAGAAACAATCCAATTTCCCGTTTCTAGTCTAGATTTGGTCACTTTATTTTTAAAGTTGTCATTCCTTTCTTAAACTCTCAAAGTAGCCGGGAAGAAGCCCTAGCTTCTGATTCATAGATTCCTTGTTGTAGGGATGCTCTGCTGTATGGAACCAACACTTCTAGGCCAGCAGAACTTAACATCTCTGGAACAAGAAGCAGAAATTTCCCTAGTGGGTTACTAGGGGTGATAGGGAATGGAACTAGTTCTTTTTCTACCCCTTGATTCTTGGACCTGTGGACCCTGGCTATGGGAGAAACCATACTATATATTAGATGCTGATTTAAAGCATGTATCGCCTCTGCTGAATCCTGTTCCTGCTCGCCAATGACTGCCACCTAATTGCCATTGTAACTATGCCTTTAAGAAGCCATTCCATGTGCATCAAGAAGGCAGTTTCTTCATTATGGTGGGGGACATGGTAGCAAGAAGGCAGGCATATCACTGGAACAGTAACTAAAGTCTACATCCTGACCCATGGGATGGAAGCAGAGAGAGACAGACAGACTGACACAAGCTTCAAAACTTCAAAGCCCACCTTCAGTAACCTACTACTTCCCAAAAGGCCATACTTCATAATTCTTTCTAAATAGTACACCAACTGGAAACCAAACATTTAAATATTCAAGTCCATGGGCTTCATGTAAACTAAAAGCTCTGTGAAAACTCTGTAAGAGTAGCTTAAGACAAGCTATACCCCAAAAGAAAACACTTCAAAACTGTATGTTCAACAAAAGGTTAGAGTCTCAGTAATAGAAAGAACTTCAAAAATTCTATATTACAAGCTTAATCAATCCAATTATGAAAAGAATAAATGATATGAACATATATTTCACCAAAGAGAGTATTTACATGGGAAGTGATCACATGCATAGACGTTTGGCATCATTGTGCCATCTAAAATGTAAATTCAAATCACGATGAAATACTACAGTATTTACCAGAATGGGTAAACCAAAGGAAAAACATAGTGAGATCACAAAACACTGGCAAATGGTGCCAAGGAGTACAGTAACCAGATCACTCATACATGACTGACAGTAATGTGAAACAGCATAGCTACTCTGGAAAATATTTTAACAATTATTTTCTAAAACGTAAGATACAACCTCATACAATTCAGCAATTGTACCCCTGGCATATCTTATCCTGAAAAAGGAACTTATGCCCCAAAAAACTGTATATGTATGTCTGTAGTTGCTTTATTCAAAATGACCTAAAACCGAAAACAACCCAGATGTACAACCCAAAGGGAATGGCTATACAGGGCATGGTGGTATTCAGCAATGGAATACTCAGACACACTCAACAAATATAGACAAATTTCCTTGGAATAATAACGAGAGCAAAACAAAGCCAATCTTCCAAGATTAAAAGTTACATGATCGTCTGCTCCCAGAACCCGTGGGAGAGATATCTTACCGCTAGTCAGGTGGGCACTCCTGAGACTGCAGAGCGGAAGAGACCACCAACACTGCCCACCTCCCACATCCCTGACCCAAGAGAACTGTACAAGGCCTCTGTTTCCTGTGGGAGGCCAAGGCAGTAGGAGCCCCTGCCTGAGACACCGGGCCGGAACCTAGAAACAGACCGGATAAACAGTTCCTCTCTGCACCCAAATCCGGGAGGGAGTAGCCAGAGAACCGCCTGCAAAACCAGAAGAGACACTCTCTGCACACATACTGATTCAGAGAAAACACCGAGAAGCATCTGAACCCTAGCAAACTTAAGAAGTAGCATGAATGTTCCTGGTTCCTGCCACGCGGAGAGCCCGTGGGCAGCCCCATGACGAACTTGACCTCAAGACCTGGTAAGACTAACTTATCTGCTGCAGTGACCTGTGAACTCAAGGCACAAGTCCACAAGAACAGCTGAAAACCTGTAGAAAGGAAAAACTAGGCCGGCAGAACACTCCTACACTAACTGACTGAGGAAGGAAAGCTGATCTACAGCACACATGAGCCTATAGGACAGTTTAACTACTGTCAAAATAGCAGAAAGTAACACAAGATAATTTAAAGAAGCAGCAAGGACCAAGCAACAAAATAAACTACAGCAACTTCCTCAAGTCTAATTCCCCATCAAAACAAACATGGAATATCCAAACACACAAGAAAAGCAAGATCTAGAACAAAATCATATTGACCATGATGCT